>NT_176750.1:0-10565 GCF_000188095.3 Bombus impatiens | reverse complement strand
GAAGCTGAAAAAAAGGCAGCCGATGTAGAACGCTACTTGCGAGAAGAACGACAACCTAATTGGTCATGTAATCGCTTACCTTCGGTTAGTAATCGCCCCGACAACCAGCATATGCAGGTAAGACGATCTAATGTACCATCAAGATCGCCTAACACGCCAGTAGCTCAGAAACCTGCTACATTTAACCAAGTAGAAAATAGATCACCTGCTGAACGCGCGCAGATGAAGTGCTTCAAGTGCGGAAAGCTGGGACACATTGCCAACAAGTGTCAAAAATTTTCTACCACCGAGCCAGCCCGATCGACCACCCGCAAGGATTCAGGCAGTCCAGGAATGGGACGAAATACAAGAAACAACATCGAACCAGGAGATGGACGAACCGTACGAGACATACGAGTCAACATCGCCACGGGAAGACTACTCGCAATACCTTTGTCAACCCGAACCGCAGAGCGAGTATTTCTGGTCGACACAGGAGCAAGGATAAACCTGGTGAAACGTAACAAAACTGTCAACGCGATACAAATAGGGCCTAAACAAAAATTTTCTATGGGACGAGACAAATACGAAACTAACGAATACGTAACGAAACGAATTTTTGGACAAAATCACATTTTTCACATAGTACCGAACAATTTCCCTATTATCGAAGACGGAATCATTGGGCTACCATGTTTAGAGAAGTATAACTATTCAATATCCAATGACAAAATCCGATTAAACGACAAAACCATTCTATTTCAGAAACCAATACATTTGACACCTGGAGAAAACAGAGTTCAAACAATCTATTTGGAAGGCAAACCAACTAAAGTATGTTTTATCAACACTGGTGAGCAAAACGTTGAAATTTCTAGCAATATTCAAAATTCTCATGACTTTTCCAACGTATCAAAACTAAAAAGCCTAGTGAGAACAGATCACATTGAAAAACCAATCCGTGAATCCATCGAAAAGATTATCCTCCATTATATTGACATCTTTAATTTAGAAACCGATCTTTTACCCTATACTAATTTAACTCAGCACACAATTTCCAAAGACAACACACAGTTAACCAAAGACAAAATTATTAACACACGATCGTATAGACCACGATACAAATAGGGCCTAAACAAAACTTTTCTATGGGACGAGACAAATACGAAACTAACGAATACGTAACGAAACGAATTTTTGGACAAAATCACATTTTTCACATAGTACCGAACAATTTCCCTATTATCGAAGACGGAATCATTGGGCTACCATGTTTAGAGAAGTATAACTATTCAATATCCAATGACAAAATCCGATTAAACGACAAAACCATTTTATTTCAGAAACCAATACATTTGACTCCTGGAGAAAACAGAGTTCAAACAATCTATTTGGAAGGCAAACCAACTAAAGTATGTTTTATCAACACTGGTGAGCAAAACGTTGAAATTTCTAGCAATATTCAAAATTCTCATGACTTTTCCAACGTATCAAAACTAAAAAGCCTAGTGAGAACAGATCACATTGAAAAACCAATCCGTGAATCCATCGAAAAGATTATCCTCCATTATATTGACATCTTTAATATAGAAACCGATCTTTTACCCTGTACTAATTTAACTCAGCACACAATTTCGTTAACCAAAGACAAAATTATTAACACACGATCGTATAGACCACCGGAATGTCACCGTGACGAGATTTCGCGACAAATAGGAGACATGTTGAAGAAAAATATTATAGAAGAATCCGAATCCCCTTATAACTCTCCGGTATGGGTAGTTCCGAAAAAATTAGACGCCTCAGGAAAACAGAAATGGAGGATAGTTATCGATTTCAGGAAACTAAATGAACTCACAGAACAAGACGCTTACCCTTTACCTGATATAGACGACATTTTAACACAACTAGGAAACGCAAAATTCTTTTCGGCACTTGATTTATCCTCAGGATTCCATCAAATTCCAATGAACGAGAAATCTAAAAAATATACCGCTTTTTCGACACCGCAAGGGCATTTTCATTTCAATCGAATGCCATTCGGACTTAAAAACGCACCCGCTACCTTTCAAAGATTAATGGACAGAGCCTTAACTGGACTTGTAGGAAAATACTGCTTTGTTTATTTGGATGACAAAGTGATATTTGGAACAACGATTCAAGAACATAACGAAAACCTCACGATAGTATTTCAGAGACTCAGAGAATTAGGACTTAAATTGCAACCGGACAAATGTAAATTCGTAAAACCGGAATTAGAATACTTAGGCCACGTAGTTTCATCCGAAGGAGTCAAACCAAACCCCAAGAAATTAGACGCTGTAAAAAACTTTCGATTACCCCGCAATGCCACGGACGTGAAATCATTCTTAGGTTTAGCAGGTTATTACCGCAAATTTATTCGAAACTTTTCCGAAATCGCGAAAAGCCTTACAGACTTAACAAAAAAGGACACACCATTCCATTGGACTGACAAACACCAGATTAGCTTTGATACTTTAAAAGACAAACTCTGTAATTTCCCAATATTAGCTTATCCAGACTTTAACAGAACCTTTACCTTAACTACCGACGCAAGTAACGAAGGACTAGGAGCAATACTGTCGTAAGACGGTCATCCTTGTTGTTACATTTCAAGAACACTGAATCCACCCGAACGAAACTATACCACGACAGAAAAGGAACTCTTAGCCTTCGTATGGGCCATGTTCCACACACGATTTTTGCACTAGCGACTGAATTAACTCGCGCAAGATGGTCGTAAGCTCTTGTACTGTTATAACCGGCACTGATCCCACTTCTGATGTCAGGTTTACATTAGAATTAGGGTTAGGGGCGTGAAACGAATCTTCGTTTGGATTACACCTTGTGGTCATGCAATAGAGAAGACGTTGACTAGTGCAAATACGATTATCATAGATAAGTAGCCGTAGTAATTAGATACTCGAGAAACTAATGATAATGATCCTAGGTTCAATAACGAGTCCGCGGTCGACGGGATGATAGATGAACGTGCTCAGAAAATCTAAGTCGGACGCGTAATATTCACTGATCGTAAGGGGTTACTGTTTTCATCGACGAGATCGCAAGAGAATGAATTTCCGTCCCGATGATGCCACAGAGGAAAACTATGATGGGGTGTGTCTAAGGACACTAGATCATCGGATTCGTCGGGGATAGCCTTCGTTCGGAAAGTAAGGGAAATTGGCGTTGCTGCTAATTGGTCGATCTCTCTGTCGGTGGTTAGAAACAGATGCTAGCCGCCCTCGAGGGAAAGTCGCTAGTGGGAGACGCTAGTCGTTCGTTGAAAAATAGGTCTCCCGTATTTTTTCGTAGTTGGGACAAAGCCTGTTTGTCTGTTTGAAGGACTTTAGTTAACTTAATCTTAAGATTTATAACGGGTGCTCGGGCTAGCTGAACATGTACTGCGGAGACGCATCGACATCTGGCAATCATCTTACTCGCAGAATAGAGTCTGCCTGTGGCGAACTACGGGACAGAGACCGTTGGAATGTTTACTGTCGACTGTTGCAGCTATTCCCTTTTTAAGGAGTGCTATAGAATTACTCCATGCCTTTGTTAGACAAAGCGTTCATCCCTTGACCGCGGCTACGTTGGGCGACGGACTGTCGTCTCGAGCCAAAGCTCACTGTCACTAATCTCGAACAATTACAATCGGATTGAATAACTACGATTGTTTAATTACAGCTATAGTAGACTCTAGATTGCAATGTTAGGGGATTATCCCGAAGTTCCAAAGGGGAGGCTTCGATGTCATTTCATCTCCAACATATATATATAACACACTAACTTGAAATATTAACGAACAGCGCTCTATTCTCTTGTACTTTTCAAACAGAAATGAATTTGTTTTATTGCACATTCATTCATTCAACACATACGCGATGCGCTCATCTCATGGCGTTTTCCTTCTGTATTCCTCTCTTTCATTCCTCGCTCATACAATACAGATGTACATACATCTATTTTCTAACAGCTCCTAAAGATTATTGACGGCCCGAAATGAGGGTGTTTAGACATCTGGAGGCCATGTTGCCCGAGATAGAGTCTGGCTTATGTAGAGGATCACGGGATGTAACATCCTGTTCTTTTCGAAGAAAGTGAAACAAAACGAAGGAATCAGCTGGTTTCTTAAGTAATTAGGCTCAAGTGCATTTATCTCATGACAATCCTTTTGCATATTGTAAATAATTGTACCGTACTAATCGTAGAAAATTATACTTAAATACGTACATATATAATTTATGGTGGCACTCGACAACAAATACTGCCATTCGACACTAACTTCTACCGGGCGATGGTAGCGCAGTGGTTAGCGCCTTAGGTTACGAACGTTCGGAACCCGGGTTCGAATCCCGGCGCTCCGTAGTCCTATTTTTCTTCCACGCATTTAAATTAGAAGAAAAATAGCAGTACCCCAGCAGCGACATCTAGAGCCAGCATCTACAATCATCACAGACAACACTACACCTTAAATTGGTGACCCCGACGTCACCTCAAATTAACTCAAATTGTATCGTATTATAGACATTGCAAATTGCCCGTTAAAATAATTAAACGTTAATTCGAAATTGCTGTAACTTTGGAAAATATTTCGTTCAGCTTGATTAAATGAATATTAAAAATGTTTTCAATCCAGTAGAGGCAGAGAAAAAGAGTTGTTTTAAAACGTATGGGAAATAGAAGACGAATTTCTCTCTGATACAATATTCACAGCAAGGTAATTTTCCACTCAAACTTTTAAACTCGAGCATTTGAAAGATGCCAATATTGAATAAATTCTGTTGTTCGCTTCCACCGCATGTTTCCATTTTTATTTCCCTTACATTTGTATGGTGCACTATTAACTGTTTACCGTGACTTTGTTACTAAATGTAGATATTTAAACAGGAAGCTTTTTTTATTGAACTGTTGTTCTGAGACTTGGAAGAAGTAAAGTGCTTTTCTTCTGCACAAAAGATATACATACACGTTATATAATATATGTCGGAGATGAAAGGACACCAGAGCCTCCCCTTTGGAACTTTAGGAAAAACGCTTAAAATTATACTCTAGATTCTTTATTCCGATTGCATTTGTTCAATATTTGTAATAGTGATAATAATTTGTAATAGTGTAATAGTAAACATATTTTTCAGCGTACCCATAACGCGCTCTACCTACCCATTAGCTCTACTAACACTGGTTGCTATCAAGTGGAGTATAATCTGTTTGCTTTGGCAGAACTCCTGGAACTCTTTACCCGTAAAACACCTACCGTGATCCGCTATTATCCGGCGAGGACTACCGAATAAAAATATGCCAGACTTAAGTGCTTTGACGGTATTAAGGGAATCTATTTTACGGGTGTGATGTACGTATACAAATTTAGTGAAAGCGTCGACCAAAACAATAACATATTCTTTCAAATCACTTTTACCACTTAACTTGCCTGTTACGTCTATGTGAACTGTATGTCAAGATATGCTGATCTTAGGTATAGGATGTAATTCGTCTTGTATTTTACCTGAACTTGACTTAGAAACTTGACAGTACTCTACAAATTTACGAACATATTTCGTCATTCCTTCGAACCAGTAATACGCATACAACCTCTCAAGTGTTTTATCCCAACCTAAGTGTATTGACTGGTGCACATGATTAATAACAGACCACCTAAAACCTCTTGGGACAATAGGCAAGCAGAAAGTTCTGTTTCTTTTCCTTTGTATTTTGCGATAAAGAGTACCAGATCGTAATTCATATGTATTTGCGATACCTTCCGCGAGCTCATCATTTTGCAATTTAGTGACGCTTTCTGAAATTTGAGGATCCCGACGTTATTCTGCTAACAGCCAATCTTTTGAAATTTCTTCCAGATTAATTTCTTTTTCTTTGACTTTGTTAATTATACTATGATCCATGTGTACGAGATTCCGCGGAAAAAGATCTACGTGAGTCATTCGTTTACCTCCTCGATACACAATGTCAAAATTAAAAGTTTGTAAGTAGGCCCATCACAGGTAAACCCTGTCATTCAAATTCACCTTATTATGCCTTTAAGGAATTACAATCAATAACAACAAGAAATTCTCGTCCATGTAAATAGTGGCGAAAGTGCTTAACAGCGTGTACGACTACTAACGTCTCTGGTTCCTATGAATGATATCTAGATTTCGCAGGGCTAGTTCTTTTACTGTAGTATTCGACTACTCTATTTTTTTACCTTTATGCATTAAAATGGCCCCATATCTATCCGAACTAGCATCAGTATGTAATTCTATAGGATAATTAGGGTCAAGTATCGGTAACACCGGCGCATCAGTCAGGACGGAAATTACCTAAGTGTGTATAGAGGGTTCATTACCTGTGAAAATTTAGAGACGAATTTTCGGATGTAAGAAACTAAACCTATGAACTGCCTATGCTGTGTGACGGTCGTTGGTTCAGGTAAAGAACTCAAGGCTTGTATTTTACCCGGGTTGGGGCGAACTACTCCGTTATGAATTACGTATCCAAGATAAAGTACTGATGTCTTTAGAAAAGAGCATTTAGAGAAATTAAAAGAAAATCCGGCATTTACGAAGGTATTTAGTACGATGTATAATCTTTCTAGAGCTTGATCTATAGAGTTAGCAATAATTAGAACACCATCCAAATAGATAACAACGTACGAATAAGCGAGGTCGTCTAAGGCCTTGAGAATGTCCCTCTGAAAGACGGACGATGCATTTTTGAATCCAAACGGCATCGTTACATACTCGTCTTGTCCGTCGGAAGCAACGAATGCTGCGTACTCCGTAGAATTAGGATGAACAGAGATTTGGTGAAACACGCTGGTCATGTCCAGACCAATAAAGTATCTCGCCCTTTGCAATCTCTCAATTTTGTCCCGCAATAAGAGGTAAAAAATTATTTTTATCGATCTACGAACGAATGGCAGTTTTGTCCCAATATACAATTTTTATAAGTGTCATGAATTAACAATATTTAGCAACAAGTCGTGATGAATAGAAAAAAACATATATATTTTAATATGTGACATGTAACATAATTTATATTGTGGTGGTGTTTGATGTAAGGTGCCCAAGAAATACTCTCGGTGTTCAACACTATAATTGATTTAACAATCAACAATCAATAATCCTCGCTTCTCGACTATGTTTGCTCCACTGTTAAACTTGACTCTTCGCACTTCGCTGTTCAAAACGGAATGAATTTTTGAACAGATTCTTTTCTTTTATTGCCTTTCGATATTCCCACTACGTACGCGTTCGTTAGACGTCCGCTACCGTTGCCGCGTACGCTTCCTTCCGAATATTCGGCGGAAGGACCGTAGGGATATCGATGGCTCATTAAGCATGTCGGCCTTACGCTTCGAAGATATTATTCTTTATGTCGCGAAGCCGTCGGAAAGTTCCGTCGTCTAGTGCCGCCACAATATCAAGAAACATTTACCTTTACATATATTGAAGATATATATCTTCAATAATTGTCAAGATTTTATCAGATAAACAAACTAGCCAACACAGAATATGTCATAACTTTAGTAAGCACATGTGATCGAGTTCTATTGACCGATGCAAATAACGATGATATGCTGAAAAAAGCTGTAAAAATAATGTTTTTGTTTCGACAGTTCACGGAGAGACGCGATCGCGAGATAGCACGTCAACGAGAGTTGTAAGTTCCCGCTACGATTAAATAATCGACGCCACGAACTGATCGATTCCCTTATTTCGATTAGGATAATAAGGGTAGTTCAATGAATTCCACAGAATTAACACCAATATATTAACGTTTATTTTAACAACTTATCAACTAGGAAGACATAAAGAGAACAAAAAAAAAATGTAACTGCGTTTTGCTTGATAAGTAACGCGCGATATATGAGATGTGTTGACGGTTCGACTTCTCGAAAAGTTCTGCCCGCCTTTCGATTTTTTCCGTTTTTTCTGGAAGGCGACCCCCACTACGCTCGGATCACGCCACATTCTTTTACGCGAGGTAAAATAACGGCCACGAGTCGACGCTTCTGGAGGTCGGCCTGCTTAATGAACCATGCGCTTGCCACTACAATGTTTGTTTGCCGGGCAACTGCGACGATCCGTCTGCGACACTACAGCGCCGCGATCGACAGTTAAGAATATGACCTATGGTAAGCCGCATGGCGTAACAGTTTTCATTACTCATTACCAGACGTAGGCCTAGTTCGATTGATGTTTCCTTTAGATTTCTACACCGTAAACTTATTAATTTTCTGTTTACATACATTTCCTGTTTACATACATTTTCAAATCCCAACATCTTGTCAAACATTTTGCACCTTTTCAGATTAATTAAATTCTTCATTATCTATTCTCGAGTTAACGTGAAAATCTGAAACCGTTCACGGAATTCAAATTACCGTGGCAGCCTATTTCGTATTCACCGAACGCAGTATACTATGTTGCATTTGATATGCATTGATATTCGAAAACATACACTGCTTTTATGTGCTGTCGCGTTACACATCAATGTATACCTACTGCTACTACATGGAAATTTTTAGCAGTGCTGCTAACACCACTTAATATATCAATCCACAACAACGCGTTCCTCAAATCAAGACACTGGTCAACAAGTTGCGCGAAACAAACGTTCGAAAGTAGCAATCGCCATTTCATTGTAATGCAATATGATGTGCTCTCTGATGTACCATGAATAAGTGATTGTCGATGCGAAAATCTCTCTTTTCTTTTTCACGGCGCAGGCGATCAAATAGGAACTTGATTCCAGTAGTTCCTTATTTTACGCGAAGAAGCTTACTACCGAACATTTTCGTTAAATTTATTGTTTCTCGCGTGACAACAGCTCTATATATGCAGATGTAATACCTTACAGGAGGATAAAAATGCGTATTTCATCAACGAAATACTTTAAAGAAGAATTAATTGCAACCTATTACGCCCCGAGGCTTACTATCAATGCTGTATTTCTAACCATTTCTCTTAGTACTACAGTGTCGCAGACAGATCGTCTTATATGACCGTCGAGATATACACAAAGTAACGATAAACGTGTCACATAAACTTGAAACTTCGATTATAAAAGAAAAGAAGGTTGAACCGTAACCCAATTATTAACTTTCTTTTATTGAACTTTATTATAAATACTACGATTACAATGCTTTTACAGAGGTAGAATGATACTGAATTAGAGAAAGGCTGAACAAGAACTGGCTGACGTCTCGGCTTATATGCGTTTTGGTTTGGGGATGTTGAGGGGCTCGGTGTAGGTTATGATGTGCAAAAGGGTTCGAAGGTCGTGGATCGATGTTTTATCTATGATGTAGATTAAGATGTGTCATAGGCTCGGTATAGGCTGTGATGATAAGGTGGTGAAGTGTGCAAAAGAATCGGAAGCTCGGTGGTCGATGTCTTATCTCTGGTGCAGATTAAGATGTGGTTGATGTCACAAACGCATAGTTGTCGTCAAGCAGCGAGTTCTAGAAACATTGATTCGCCTTCTATCCGTTATTTTATCTACACAAAGAAGATGGCATACGTAATCATAGGCGCGAACAGTTGCGAGATCCGAACATGGTGGGTTCTCCCAGAGAAGACAAAGGAAGTATTGAGGTTATTCGTTGTGTAAACAGAGAAAACACATGGATAAATTGTAAGGTAGAAAATATATTTAAATAGAAGTGTAATAAGTAAAAATACAATTTGAGCTGCTCCAGATCCGCACGCTAGCTGTGTTACCTAATAACTGAAAAAACCACGAAGCCAACGTCGCCTGTCTACTGTTTATAGCCTGACTTCGTCGCAGTCTTTTGTCTACACGCTGTCGATGGCTTCAGTGCTTGAGAAAACTAAAAAAGACCAGATGTAGAGTTTTCTTAGAAGTGGTAACCACTTCAACAGGAAGAAATCATAGGGCAGTCAGTACCATTTAAGGATTCATACCGAATGCATCAAGAGGTTCAGAGTAATAAAATCTAGGTCACTTAATCAAATGAATACATCGAGAAATATCATAAAGCCGGGCCGAATTACAATAACAAACTAATCAAACGTTAAATCATTTGTGTCGTGTTCATTATAATTTTAAATATTGTTGTTAATTCAATGTTACAATCATTTGAACTATTTCTGTAATCCTAATCAAAACAGGAGAGCGACTGATTCGCGGCGTCGATTATCAGAATCGTAGCGAGAACTTACACCTCTCGCTGACGCGTTTTCTTCGCGATCGCGTTTCTCCGCGACTGGTCGAATAAACAGATAGCGTACAAGTTTATGAACCTTTTGTGCGATGTATTTCATTATTGGCATGCAGTCTAGCATGAACAAAAAACAAAAAATTGTTGAAATTCCCGATGAATCCATTATTGCAACACTCAACTAACTAGCGACCAGTCAGGTACAACTGATCGGTTAGTATCGTCAGCCTTGAACGTTATTCGCGTCCAAGGTGGAGGATTATAAAAAATGTAGTATCGTGGACGAAAAGCCGAAGAGATATTGGGCGAACCATGAACAATGTCGCGAGAGTCGAGGCGCCGTCGAGCCCATCAATGTGTCATCGGTCTTTTCAAGTGC
>NT_176749.1:15931-18511 GCF_000188095.3 Bombus impatiens | reverse complement strand
CGTCTCCGCAGTACATGTTCAGCTAGCTCGAGGGCCCGTTATAAATCAAACACATAAAATATCATAATTTGCTCTTAATGACAATGTTAATTATTTTGAAGGCCCAAAGTAATAAAAGATTGAATTCTATTAAATGCACAATTTTAATGATAGTATTCAATTCAAGAATTATATTTTTCTCACGAACGACACTTCCCGCTAGCAACTTTCCCTCAAGGCCGGCTAGCATCCTTATCTAACCACCAACATGGAAATTAACGAATTAACAGCAACGTCAATTTCCCTCACTTTCCGAACGAAGGCATCTCTCCGCGAATCCGATGATCTCGTGTCCTTAGACACACAGCATCATAATTTTCCTCTGCAGCATAATCGTAACGAAAAGTCATTCTCTCGTGAGGTCTCATTAGCGAGTTACATAGCGTCTTTACGCTCGGTGAATATTTTTACGTTTTAACAAAGAGCTAGTTTAGTAATACTTGTACCGTAGATAGGTAGATCGATTCTGACTTAGACTTTGGAAGAAAGTACATTTGTTATCCCGTTGACCGCGAATTCGTTTTCGACCCTGAGACCATTGTCATTACTTTCTAATCACCGCGGTTGTCAATTCTAGAATACTTGTCAATTCTAGAATATCCACAATTGTACCAATAATCATATTTGCACTAGTCAATGTTTTCTCTATTGCATAACAACAATGTCTAATTCAAATGAAGATTCGTTACACGCCCCTAACCCTAATTCTAATGTAAACACGATATATATTATATATATAAACCCGATATTAATATGATTATACTATTATCATTCTGTATCTGACTAATGTTTAATAAATGTTATATAATTTAAATAGCTTTCGTATTACTAAACACATCTCCAAAGTCTGAAATTATGCTATAATTTTAGGTATTTGTGCATCAAGGCTTGAAATGTATGATCGAATGTACACTCAACTTTCCAAACATCATTCATTCACTCGGCGACTTATTTGTAATCTTTCCGTGTTATATGCATATATGTGTAGTGTCGTGGACGAAAAGGCTACACTGTGGCTACACTCGATAACAAATACTACCACTCGACACTAACTAGTGTCTGACGACGGCAGCACAGTGGTTAGCGCCATGAGTTACGAACGTTCGGGGCCCGAGTTCGAATCCCGGCAACCGGAGTCCGACTTTTCTTCCACGCATCTAAATCAGAAGAAAGAGCCGCAGTACCCTAGCAACAGCTACATCTACAGCCAGCGCTACAATTATCACGGACATCACTTACACCTCAGGCGTACTAAGCATAGAAAACAAACTAAAAATATATAAAATGGTCATAAAACCAATCTGGACGTACGGAATAGCACTATGGGGAACAGCAGCAATGAGCCATATAACCAAAATAGAGGCAACGCAATCGAAAATACTCAGAACAATAGTAAACGCGCCATGGAAACGAGGACATACGGAAAGACCTTGGAATACCAACGGTCAAGAAAGAGATTAGCAGATCCGCAGGAAGGTACAGAGAAAGAATAGCAACGCACCCGAACTGGCTGGCAGCGGAAACGGTCGACACATCAAGTATAAAAAGAAGATTAAAAAGGAAACACCAAAGGGATCTCACAAAGGACACAACCTAACAAATACGATGATGGTACCCCGCTGGGGGTAGCCACCCACATGTTATATTAGTATACCGCTTTAATATTTTACAAATATCCTACTGGACAAAGTGTAAAATCCAAATAAATAAATAAAAAAAGAAACCTCAGGCGTTTAACAGGAGACGTAAGAAGGCGACACATACAAGATGTTGTGAGCCGAGTGGGAGGATAAGTCGTACGACGATTTTGTAGTCAGCTTTTGCATTGAGTATTGCTTGTTAAAATAAAACTAAACTTCTCTTCAAATAGAACATCTGATAGTCTGTTATTTTGACTAATCGCGGGGAGACGCAGTCGCAGACGTCAACGGGAGTCGTAAATTTCCGTTACGATTATAACAATCGACACCACGAATTGATCGATTCCCTGATTTCCGTTGAGATAATAGGGGTGATTGAGGTTGTATAACACTGTGATTCACAGAATTATAAATAATATATTTCCAACACTTAGATTACACTGTTGAGCATAGATAAATAGATAATCACTTATCGCACGAAGTTAAGATAGATATGTACGTTAGAGCAGGGTTCTTATAATGGGATTTAATGTATTAGCGGACGTAGCACTATAAGATATTTAGTACATTTAGGAAATGTACTCTCGACGATACCGAGACCCGACTCTCGCGTTATGCTTAGACTGCCACGATAGGCGTTAGCGTTAGACATAGTAGTTGACTTTTCCAGCGAGGTAGAAGAAGTGAAGTTGAGTGACGATGCTGTGTCGGAGGAAAGCCAGTGATGGGTGTGTCTAGCGCACGGGACCATCGGATTTGTTCATGCCATTGTAGGTCAGAAAGTGAGGGCAGTATACATTGCCTCGGATTGGATAAACGAAGGTTGGTGGACTAGGAAGGGTTTTAACCGCCCTCGATAGAAAGTTGCTAGTAGGAAGCATCGTACGTGAGAAAAACTAAC
>NT_176749.1:13604-15337 GCF_000188095.3 Bombus impatiens | reverse complement strand
GGTTGGAGGACCTCTACTAGGAAATTCCTGAGATTTATGGAAGATACTAAGGCTATTGAGGGTATGCCGTACGGAAGAGCGGACATCTGGTGTCCGGCTGGCCCGCGGTGTGTGACCTGGGCCAGGCAGAGAGTCGCCCGGCGTAACAGCTGGAGTAACAAGGTGTGCGCACGCTTAGATGTTGAAGGTTCAAAAAGCGTATAAAGACTGACTTTCTGTAACGATGATGCGGCGGAGGATACTTGCGATGGGTGGGTCTAATAATGCGAGAAAAGCTGATTCGTTAACCAAGTTCTTGTTGGGAGAGTGAGGGAAGGACTTCTCTGGTAATAGGTTAATTTTCTGTATTGGTGTGGAAGAGTGGAGGAAGGGTGTTAACCGCCCCAAGAGAAAGATGCTAGTGTAAAACATCGTACATGGGAAAGACGAACTTCTCCTATCTTTTCGTAGTAAACAATAACCTTTAGACAGTGACTTAGTGCAGATGTTTGGTTCGGTCTGAAGGACCTTAGAAATTCCTCTAAGATTTATGATCGGCTCTTAAGACTATTGAAGGTACGCAGTGAAGGCGTGCGGACATCTGGTTGCCATCCTGTCCGCGGTGTGTGGCCTGGTCTAGATAGAATGTCGCACGACGTAACAACATCCTTTCTTGTCTTTACTCTAGACTATTTAAGATACTACATATGTAATTAGCATTTATCGTCGTGATAATTTACATATCTTTAAATTTACATATCACTAAATATCGTAAATGGAGGTTAGAATAAATTTTTTGACAGAATAATGGTATCGTAGTCTAATCTATTTCACAATCTGTCTGTTGTTTAAGTCAGAGCACTTGATACGCTATTTAGCCGTACTTTTTCTATAACCATAGTATATCAGAACTTAAATATTGAAATACATATATTATAATATACATCAATATTGTATGGACAGGATTGATGGAAGTTTGTAAATAAAAGTTCATGCAAAATTGATTTAAACATGACTTTTAAAGTCAAATTTCTTTTTATTGCATGGTATCCTACTCATCATGAGGGTAACATGTCTCAAAGGAATCGCAGGTCGTAACTCAACCGTACTCTTGCAAAAAATTGGTAAAGTTCTACTAGTTTTCGAACTCACTTTTTTCTAATGCATTTACATTCTGGTAGCATCTATTGTTGCATATAGATGCTCCACATCATTTCTTCTTCGTTTGTTTCTGTCTGCTTAAACAGCCTCGAACGTGAATTTCTATATTTCTACCAAGTTATTGCCCAAGATTACATGTTGACTTTCTATTGTAAAAACCATATTGAATTGGATGTTATATATTAGGTTAGTTTCTTTCGTTTTACAAGGAAATAATAGACGCACAACATTTTATGTTTTATATTATTTTATTAAATTTTGTATTATCCATATTTTTCCAATAGGACTAAATATTATGCATTTATTCTTTATTTATGATACTGTGGCGGATCGGTATCAACAGCGTTGCAGCTTATCTAGCATCCAACGACAGGGGGGCACGGAGGCGGCTACGGGTTCTCAGGGCGTAGGACCACGCCCTGGAAAACCCCAATGAATCTGATGTTCTTCTATAGCCTGATGGTGACTGGATGGCGTCTTCGGCCCCCGCCAGTCCGCCGATCCGGTGCGGAGAACCTCGGAGAAGTTGGTGGGACCGTATCTGCCAAGACCACTCACCTCACCTTCTTGTGGGGCTCCCCGTCACCCTGCGC
>NT_176749.1:2231-11703 GCF_000188095.3 Bombus impatiens | reverse complement strand
TTTTTTATTCAACAGAATTATGTAATTGTAAAAGATCGATTATGTAAAATAAAGTTTCTGATGGTACTGTGAAAAAGACTTTTCATATGAATACTATGCATATTCTGTATATTCCTGCACCATTAAATTTCGTCGTGTGTCTCAACTGTTTCAAGTCATACAAAAAGCGTTTATTTGAATGATTACATCATCTAGTCTGATATCACAGAGTTAAACGTGCTGTGCATGTTTACCGCTCTACAAACCTTCCAACTTGTAACATACACGTTTTAATATGTTCCCGATAGGGGAACCGGACTGCCTGGCACGGTGGCTCCGGCGACGAGGCGCGGTGTGACGTGGCCGCACATCGCTCCATTAGGGGACCTATTGTGCGTGGGGGGTGGGGGCGTTCTGTCGTTCACACCGGTTCCCAGGCCCCTCTCGATCGCAGCCGGGACGGTCATCGTGGAGGTTTTAGTCGGTTGGAGTCCGGCACTACCACGCCTCTTTTCCCCAGAAGCGACCTGGTGTCCGTGCGGATTTCCTCCACGTTAATAAAAAAAAAGAAGCATCCAACGACAAAAATTTCGTCAAATGGAATATTCATCTGGAGTACTTGAACACGGCTAATTTTATCCAGTTGGGAACATTCTTACTGCATTCATTCCACTTTCATGCAATTGATTCCCATTGGATGAACTATTCTATGTAAGTCCAATAGTAAATGAGCAAAGCGTGAGCAGCAACGATAATGGACCTGTTCTATGTTACCCCACTTAATGTAAGATCCGCATTCGACCTTTACGTAGGAATCCTCCATATCCCAGTATGACTTATTTCATGAAATAGTTTCCTGTTGCTTTGTTAATAGCACGCTACCTTTTCACTAAGTGTAAATAGAATTGTAAGCCCAAGATGAATAAATTCAATTTAAGAATTATTGAAATTTTAACACCTTTTTCCAAGAGAACAGCTGCTCTCTATGGTTCCTTCGAGATCTCTCATTCTCATGATGAGCAGAATACAGAGCAATAACGACAAATTTGACCTCGAATTTCAAGATTGAGGTCATTTTCTCATAACTTTTGTTTACAAATCTCCACCGATTCAATGGTACGGCCTCACTCTATGGTAATATTTAGACTTACTTTTTATATAGCCCGTCTATATGGGATACAGTAAAGATATGTATGTTACAGGCAAAGTGTGGAGACAATGGATGTGTTGCGGGTAAAATGTAGACCACGATAATATAAAGCTATTGTAATATCGGAATATATTAAAGGTATAATTTTGTCCGATTAATTATAATTTATTAATAATGGATTGAAAATACAGATATTAGTTATACATAGAAACGATGTTTGATTAACAGGAAAAGAAACGATGTTATACAGATATTAGTTATACATAGAAACGATGTTTGATTAACAGGAAAACTAAATGCAACGCTCGTATTTACATCAAATAACTTGACAACTATTTGGTAACTCTCTCTCTCTCTCTCTCTCTCTCTCTCTCACAAGCAACTCTGACACTCGACAACACTCGCAACTCAATTCTAACGACTCTATGCTTCGACGTCTCGATCAACTCTGACCCTCGCCAATGCATTCCTGCATGTCGTGCTCGCTCTTGCTCTCGTCCTCTCTCTCTCTCACACACACACACACACTTTTCGGCTCACATACTCTGGCCTCTCGATTGCCACTCCTTGAAATATGAAACCGTACTTCTGTTCTGACGCTGCTTATCTTTTCTCGCGTCACTGTTACTAGGCGCTCTTGGATGTAAACAAAACACAAAAAGACGACGTACACGGTGTTTTCTAATTTCAGCCGATCTCCAATCAAAGCTATTCTACGATATTACAATCGGCCTTTCCTGGCAATCACATCTGCCCTCAGATGTGCTCATCATCGCCGCTCGCACTTACATCACTATCGTCAGCATTCCACCATTCCATGTGATCGGCTGCCGTGGAAGTTGTACGTGGCCCTTCGTGCTCCCCCTCTCGCTGCACTATGTATCGGTCATTTCAAAGGACTTTTATCACCCGATACGGTCCAAGAAACTTCGGATGCAGCTTTAGCCCGGGACCCCTCTGCATCCTCTCGATTGCCACTAGATCTCCCGTCCTGTATGCTGTCGCCTTCTTGCGTCTTCTGTTATACGCCCGCTTGTTTCGGATTTGGATCTCCTCAATCCGTCTCTTTGCGTCTGCACGCAGCTGATCTCGTTCCTTTTGGAACACCGCGGCCTGTTCGTCCTCGATTAGCTGACTGATCTGTGGATCGTCTCGCAGTCTCATTCGTGTTCCGAACAACAACTGGAACGGGGCAGCGTTCGTACTTACATTGGGAGCTGCATTTAAATACCTCTGCGCTGTCTCCAGGTGTTTGAACCACTTGTCCGGCGTTGGCGCAGATAGCTTCGTCAGCAGTGGAATAAGCGTCCGGTTCACTCTTTCCACTTGTCCGTTTGCCCGCGGGATCCCAGTTGTAGTCCGAACGTGCTGTATGCCTTCCTCTCTGCAGTAATCTTTGAAGGCGCCGGCCGTGAATGCTGTTCCACGATCGGAGATGATTCTCCTCGGGTTCCCAAAATTCACAGACTGCTTCCTCAAGCGACTAATGACCTCGGCAGAACCCGTCGACTTGGTGGGATACAACCATACAAACTTTGTCCACCACCGCAAAGATATGTCGGTAACTTTTTTGTAGAGGGTAATGGCCCAAGGTGGTCGACGTGGTAGGTGTCGAGCGGCAATTCCTCCTTGTCGATGGTATTTAGTAACCCCTCCTGTTTTCCCTGCTTTCTCTCTACAAGGATACAGTCGATGCAACTCTGCACTACCTTTTCTACTTTTTCGCGCATTCCTCTGAACCAATAGTCCCTCCTTAACAACGCTTCTGTTTTGGTGATGCCAAAGTGATCGCGTTCGTGAGCTCGTCGAACCACCTGAGTTTGCATTGACTTTGGCATGACCAATAACGGTGTATCCCTTATTTCTCGGTATAAAATGCCGTTCTTTACGATGTACCCGTCGGCCTCATGTTATTTCATGTTGTCTCGGATCTGCCGCAGGTCGTCTTCTTTCAGCTGCGCGTTCCTTATTCGTGCAACAATCCCTCGCTCGTCCTTGTCTATCAGCATGACTTCAGGTAGCGGATTTCGACTCAACGCATCAACATGCATCATACTGCTCCCGGGTCTATGTTCCACCTTGTAGTCGAATTTCTCTAAAAGGATCGCCCACCTCGCAACACGTACGCACAGGTCCCCTTTCTGCATCGTTAATGCGAATGCCTGACAATCTGTAACGATTTTGAATGGGATACCGAGCAGGTAAACGCGGAACTTCTTTAACGCTTTCACGATGGCCAGAACTTCAAACTCGTAGCTGGTGTATTTCTCCTCAGCCAGCGAAGTCTTCCCACTCGAATAATACACAGGGTGAAAAGCGTTGTCCTCACTGTCGCGTTGCAACAAAATTGCACCGTATCCCATACTACACGCATCTGTATGCAGCTGAGTTTCCGCCCCCACGCAGCATAGCTTCAACACCGGTTTCTCGCTCAGCGCTGCTTTCAGTCTTACAAACGCTTCTCGCTCGCGCAACTCGAACCTAAATGGGACATCTTTTTTTCAGCAGATCTGACAATGGTCTCGCAATGATAGAATGTCGGGGCACAAACTTTCTAAAATATCCCGTTAAACCAAGGAAACTCTGAACATCTCTAGCGGATCGAGGCTCCGGAAAATTAGCGACGGCCCTGGTTTTGCATTCCGATGGCTGAACGTTACCGCCTTCGACAATATGGCCCACATACTCTATCCTCGTTTGTAGGAATCGACACTTATTCCAGTTTATGAGTAGTCCGTGTTCGCTAGCGACATGCAATACCGAACTTAATTTTTCGATTCCACTCGAAAAGTCAGTCGACGGCACAATCAGATCGTCCATGTACGTTAGAACAACTCCCGTCGCGATCAGCTCTTTAAAAACTGCATTTATAAATTTTTGAAAGACGGCTGGCGAATTACATAATCCAAATGGCATCTTAAGGAATTCGTACTGGCCCGTGGGGACTACGAATGCCGTATACTTTCTACTACTTTCCCCAACAGGAACATGAAAGAATCCGTTCTTGAGATCCAGAGTACTAAATACCGTCGAGCCCTGCAACGAATCTAATTGGTCTTCGATCAAGGGCAGCGGGTATCTGTTCTTCACTACTTTTTGATTTAACCGTCTGTAATCGACACAGATTTTAGTCGAGCCATCTTTTTTTTTTTGACTAGGACGATCGGACTGGCATAATCGGAATGTGACTGGCGTATTATGCCGTCTTCCAGCCACATTTCGATTTGTTTATCGACTTCGACCTTGTCTTGTGGAGATAGTCTTCGTGGCCTTTCGTAAACTGGAATATCATCCTGTAATATCACATTCATTTCGATTCCTACTTCGCGTGTTTTCAGTGGCCTATAATCTCGGATCAGATTTTCCACTGCCTGCCTATGTTGCATGTCCTTAACGTGTGACAAATCTATCTCACTCGCCTGTGTCTCTACATCTATCTTGAGAACTTCCGGACACTCATCGGGATTTTCGTCCTTTATTCTACTAATAAAAGATTCTCCCCCTTTTATACTTATTTCAACAGTGTCCAAAAAGTCTGCGCCAATAATAAGCGAATGTTGCATCACTGTGTCTGGAACTACGTGTATGGTTATACAGTACGACTCATTGTCTATAATAATGTTCGTCGAAAATTTCCCGAGCGTAAAATTCCTTCCGAAACCGATACAGCGAAATCCAACGATTTCCCGACTTAATCTGGGCGCTCCGATTTTCACATGCTGATTTGCTCGCATTAGAGTCAGCTCACTACCGGTTTCTATCAACGCGCTCAATTCGAAATTTTCGATCTTAACATCCTTACCACGCCTTGTTTGTAACGACCGAAACACGCTATAAATTTTTTTTGAGGACTCACCCAAATTGTCGCATTTTGATGCGATGTGTCCGTACTCCCTACATTTGAAGTATTTAGGTCCTCTCAATTTGCTCGGACACTCCGCACACACGTGCTCCGCATCACCGCAATTGTAGCATCGCGCCTTCCTCGCATCTCCAGATCGACCGGGTTCCTTGTTCCTCTCGGTTTCGGACAGCTTCGCCACCGGCTTTACCCTGCTACTCTTCGGCTCCTCGAATTTCGTCCTCATCTCCATATCTCTTTTTATCGCTTCGTAGCGTCTGAAACGCTCTTTTAATTGCTCGATATTCCTGGCTCCGTATAGCACAATCTTGTTCGCGACCTCGTCGGGAATGCCTTGAATAATGTAGTCTATCAAGGATTGCGTATCGACCCTTCCTTGTTTTGCAATCCCGCACATGTGATACATATATTGTTGCAGACTCTCGTCTGCTTTCTTCTTTCTATGGGATAACTCGCGATGTATCTGTTGGTCGCTTACTACATTTTCAAACTCATTCCACAGCACTTTTTTAGCTTTGCCCAGGACTTCGCGCATCGTTCTTGTCGTACGAAAGCCTGAGCGGAGCCTGCGAGTAATTTCTCAGCATAGGCCACCATGTGGGCGTCTGACCAACCCCACACTTCTGCCATTTCCTCGAAGTCTTCCACCCACTGATTTACACTCAGCAGATCATCCCCGCTGAATTTCTCTAATGAGTCTTCTACGTCTTTAAGACTCAACATCGAACCGACGCATAACTTCTGGTGATACTCATCGTGGTCCTGATACACCGCTCGCGTGCCTCTCCTGTATTCTCGCGCGCCTTGTTTATCGTCCTCGCCTTCACTTTCGTCGGAGCTCTCTTTTTCCGACGATACATCGTTTCCTTCTAGGGCCGCCTGTAGCCGCGCGCGTAGTTCGGATTTTCTTCCCGTTACCTTCAACCCCAAGCTAACGAGACGCGCTCTCAGCTCTTTCGTCCTCAGCTTCTCGAAGTCTTCCTCTCCCTCTTGACTGCGTTCGGCTCTTTGCTTGCTTCTTAGATCTCGCTGGTTTGTTGGTTCTTCGCCACGCTTCGAATCCTTAGAAGTAAATCGACCACGTTTGCACGCTCTGTTCAACCTGGCAACCAGCACTGATCTCGCAACGGATATAGGCAGATTCATCTGTGCGAGCTTACTCCTCAGCTCCTCCAGCGTCAAATCCTCTTCATCCGACAATCGTTTGTCTTCAACGTTTGCCATTTTATTCTATTCTTTTCTACTCCCGCACAAATAGCTCCGTTAAATCGTGTCGTTCTCTGTCTTATTCAATCCCGACACGAGCCTCCACTTGTAATATCGGAATATATTAAAGGTGTAATTTTGTCCGATTAATTATAATTTATTAATAATGGATTGAAAATACAGATATTAGTTATACAGAGAAATGATGTTTGATTAACAGGAAAACTAAATGCAACGCTCGTATTTACATCAAATAACTTGACAACTATTTGGTAACTCTCTCTCTCTCTCTCTCTCTCACTAGCAACTCTGACACTCGACAACACTCGCAACTCAATTCTAACGACTCTATGCTTCGACGTCTCGATCAACTCTGACCCTCGTCAATGCATTCCTGCTCGGTCGTGCTCGCTCTTGCTCTCGTCCTCTCTCTCTCACACACACACACACTTTTCGGCTCACATACTCTGGCCTCTCGATTGCCAC
Organism: Bombus impatiens; assembly: GCF_000188095.3. Taxonomy (NCBI): domain Eukaryota; kingdom Metazoa; phylum Arthropoda; class Insecta; order Hymenoptera; family Apidae; genus Bombus; species Bombus impatiens. Next base: position 5,020 of record NT_176749.1, on the reverse strand, counting down.
TCCTTGAAATATGAAACCGTACTTCTATTCTGACGCTGCTTATTTTTTCTCGCGTCACTGTTACTAGGCGCTCTTGGATGTAAACAAACCACAAAAAGACGACATACACGGTGTTTTCTAATTTCAGCCGATCTTCAATCAAAGCTATTCTACGATATTACACTATAATTATTTTTAATCACTTATGATGCATTTAATGTTTAGATTTCTAGGTTATTTTGGATAACCTTATATACTTTAGATAAAGTTATTTTAGATATTTAAAATATTTTACGACAAGGCACATTGTAAGTGCATAACTTAATATACATATTCTGAATAAATTTGCCATATAGATTTTTTACATATTTTGGTATATGATATCGATGGGATTAATTAATGAAACGTCTAGGTGTAAAATAAGCAGAATATACATGTCGGGTGTCGGGTTTACGTTAGAATTAGGGTTAGGGGCGTGAAACGAATCTTCGTTTGGGTTACACGTTGTCGTTATGCAATAGAGAAGACATTGACTAGTACAAATGCCATTATTATAGAGCCGGACAGGTAACCGTGGTAGTTAGGTACTCGAGAAACTAATGACAATGATCCTAGGTTCAATAACGAATCCGCGGTCAACGGGATGATAGATGTACGTGCTCACGAAATCTAAGTCGGACTCTTCGTTAGTAAAACGCGTAATATTCACTAATCGTAAGGCGTTACACTTTTCGTCGATGAGATCGCAAGAAAGAATGAATTTCCGTGTCGATGATGCTACAGAGGAAAACTATATGGGGTTTGTCTAAAGGCGCGAGATCCTCGGATTCGCCGAGAAAGACTTCGTTCAGAAAGAAAGGGAAATTGACGTTGCTGCTAATTGGTCAATCTCCATATCGGTGGCTAGAAAAAGATGCTAGCCGCCCTCGAGGGAATGTTGCTGCTCCCCTATCTTCCCGTAGTTGGGACAAGGATTGTTTGTCTGTCTGAAGGACTTTAGTCAACTAAATCTTAAGATTTATAACAGCCCCTCAGGCTAGCTGAACATGTACTGCGGAGACGCATGAACATCTGGCAATCATCTTACTCGAAGAATAGGGTCTGCGTGTGGCGAGCCAAGGAACAGAAACCGTTGGAATGTTTACTGTCGCGTGCCGCCACAAATATTTCTTTTAAGGAGAGCTATAGAATTACTCCATACCTTTGTTAGACAAAGCGTTCATCCCGTGACCGCGGCTACGTTCGGCGACTGGTTGTCGCCTGGAGCCCAAGCTCATTATCATAACTCTCGAACAATTACAATCGGATTGAATAACTACAATTGCTTCATTACAGCTATGATAACATCTAGATTACAATATTGCGAGATTATCCAAAATTCCAAAGGCTCCGGTGTTCTTTCATCCCCGAGGTATATATAAAGAATATACAGGGTGGTTGGTAACTGGTGGTACAAGCGAAAAGGAGGTGATTCTATGCGAAAAAAAGAAGTCGAAAGTATAGAATAAAAATTTTTTTCTTAATTTCTTTTTTTAATTTTTCCATCGAGACAACGATCTACAGTGAGATCCTTTATAACCAGACATGATACAGTGCACGCGTACCGAGCGAAAATTCAAAGTCGATTTTCTCGAAAACAAAGCCTCAAACGAAAAATTTTTATTCTACATATTCGACTTCTTTTTTCGCGTAGAATCACTCCCTTTCCGCTTGCACCACCAGTTACCAACCACCCTGTATAAAGAATAAGTTGAGTAAAATTTTGAACACAAATACAAATTTAATGTTAATTATTCTCATTTTTTTAACCTTTAACGCTCCGACTTTTAATTGCGAATATCGACCCGATAATTGCGATCATACTTCGACTTGCAAGTTTTTAACACTTGTGGCGGCACGTGTCACGGAACTTTCAAACGGCTTCGCGATACAAAGCACTACGCCGTCAAAGCGGAACACCGACGTGCCCAATGTGCCATCGATATCTCCACACTTCTTCCGCCAAATTCTCGGAAGAGCAAGCACGCACCAACCGCCGCGGTACATCTCACGAACACACGCTAGTGGGGATATCGCTGGGCAAAGAAGGGAGGAATCCGTTCGATCTGGAATAAAAAGCACATTCTACCCAGAGCCGCGACTCGCGAATGATGAAGAGAAACGAGTCGACTATTCTTGAGAGTTCGGTCAATCGTCGCTGTTGTTAATCGTCGTCAAGCGTCAACCGTAGTTAACCGTTAATTGTTATTTAACCGCTGTTAATTGTTAATTGTTATTCAATCCTTGTTAATCGTTCATTGTTATTGAGTGATGGAGTTTGTTACGCCGCCTAAAACATCTGCACGCCCGACCGCGCGACCGGACAACAACCGACCTGCGTAACGTCACTTCGACCCTCAATAAACCTAAGGACCCACCATAACTTTTACTTCCCTATTGTTTCGCCATATGTCTTCAAGCCGTTTGTCTTGAAGAATTTCCAAAGCTCAGAATATTCTCAAAACACATTCGGTTTTAGAGAGGTCCTTGGGTTTATTAGTCGCACTTAAAACACGGAGAAAGCGGGTATGCATCCATTAGGAAAATCCGAATAGCCCTGTAATAAAACCCGCTAGGTTTTCCTCACGTACACAGTCATCTATCCACCACGATGGTAGGAGACTTCCTACTTATCCCTTCGAGTAGTAGGCCAGGTCATGACCAATCGACACCGAGGTTCGTTACCCTCACCTTTCCTAACGAAAGTGGGAACAACGAATCCGCGTTCTTTAGTCACAGGGGCACACCCACACCGAACTTTCATCCGTATT
>NT_176749.1:0-2173 GCF_000188095.3 Bombus impatiens | reverse complement strand
CGCCCGGCCGCGCGACCGGACAACAACCGACCTGCGTAACGTCACTTCGACCCTCAATAAACCTAAGGACCCACCATAACTTTTACTTCCCTATTGTTTCGCCATATGTCTTCAAGCCGTTTGTCTTGAAGAATTTCCAAAGCTCAGAATATTCTCAAAACACATTCGGTTTTAGAGAGGTCCTTGGGTTTATTAGTCGCACTTAAAACACGGAGAAAGCGGGTATGCACCCATTAGGAAAATCCGAATAGCCCTGTAATAAAACCCGCTAGGTTTTCCTCACGTACACAGTCATCTATCCACCACGATGGTAGGAGACTTCCTACTTATCCCTTCGAGTAGTAGGCCAGGTCATGACCAATCGACACCGAGGTTCGTTACCCTCACCTTTCCTAACGAAAGTGGGAACAACGAATCCGCGTTCTTTAGTCACAGGGGCACACCCACACCGAACTTTCATCCGTATTAGCAAAAGAGCGACAGACACTCAACAAACTAAAGCCTAACGTGGCAGTCCACACATAGCGCGAGAGTCGCATACTTTACGCAAACCTTTGTCGGTTCTCGTTGTTGTCGAACATACATTACCTCTCCGAAATATCTTATAGTGCTACGTCCACTAATACATTAACTTTCATTATAAGAGCCCTGCTCTATCGCACATATCTATATCTCTATGTTTGTCAGTGTAATCTAAGTGTTGGAAATATATACTTTATAATTCTGTGAATCACAGTTTTATACCAACTCAATCACCCCTTATTATCTCAACGGAAGTCAGGGGATCGATCAATTCGTGGTGTCGATTGTTATAATCGTAACGGGGATTTACGACCCCCGTTGACGTCTCTCCTCGCGATTACGTCTCCCCGCGATTGGTCGAAATTTACAGAGTTTAATAAACGTTATTGGTTGTCGAACATATTTGCGTGTACCTTCAGTACCTATTGCGACATATCCACCTCACACTTTACCGACCAATAGCCGAATAATCGCCTTTTTGTCGCCGACGCTTAGCTTATTAATTGGCTATTACTATAAGTAAAAGCTATTACTTGCAATTCTACATGAGAATTAGTTGTAAAATTCTTCCAACTAAAAAAAAACAAAGGAACAAAGTTTTTAAGTGTCAGATTTTAAAAAAAGTACCACCCGGCACCGCACATAGGTGCTGCTTGAGAGGCACACTTGGAGCGTTAAATGTTAAGAGGAGATATAAATTTGTAAATGTATCAAATTCAGAAATATTAGAAAAACTTCAATAACTTTGACATTTTTTAGAAAAAACACGTTTTGCAACACACGTTTAATTCTTTATTAGGTGCCAAACGGAAATAAAAAAGCTATCAATGTACAATGGAAGCAACCCACATTAAAAAGGAAAAGAGGAACAAACGTAGATTTGGATAATTCACGTACGAAAATAAGACTAATTAACGCGAAAACCAATATCAAGTGGTTAGAAGATTCGTAAACGTCAAACAGATGTATAACATTACAAAACATCAGTGATGAGAATTTACAAAATCATTCTACTTTTATATCAAAAACAATACATTAAATGTAATGTAAATTAAATAAGACAAGGAAACGTTAAAACTACATATAAGAACCAAAAAACATATGACGAAACAATTAGAAGAACAAATGAAATTACAAGAGCTCGATTCAGACGCATACAGGATAGTAAGAAATATTCCAAAAAATAAAAATGTAAATTATTATACCTACTAAGCAAAGATATTAAAAGATTTCGGGTGACAATAAAAGAATTACACCCAAAACATTTTTCTTATTTGGTAGACTTTTTACAATCAATTCTCATTGAGAATTATAAGTAAATTAAACACCCAAAACTTGACATAAAATATTAAAACAGATCTATTGGAAAGGAGACACACGCTACACGTAATTTACTTAAGCGAAAGTGTTGCTTTAACACCATTGTCAATGTTTCTCTCTGAACGTGAATAAGACAAAAACAATAAGGAAATTTATGATACGAATGTAGTATGTGATACGTTCATAAAAGTAGTAGTAGAAACGCCAAGAGCTAATAATAATATTCCACAGTGTGTAAACGACATGGACGCACGAAAAATTATTGTAATAAATTACCGACTCGAGTCAAATGTTCAGGTATGTATCTCTCGATTAATTGCTCATATGTAAA
>NT_176748.1:0-393 GCF_000188095.3 Bombus impatiens | reverse complement strand
CTGCAAATGCAATCCACTACGGTTTAAGCGTCGAAGCAAGCAAAATATCTTGGAAAACCCCAAGATTTCGTCGATTTTGACGAAAACTAACTGTCATTTTCTTCCCGTTGGAGATTTTCGACGTTTAAACGCTCGTTGAACACCATTTTACACCGCAAATGCAATGCACTATCCTTTAAGCGTCGAAACAAGCAAAATAGCCCCCAAATCGCGAAGATTTCGACGATTATGATGAAATCTAGCCGTCATTTCCTTCCCGTTGGAGAAATTTCGTCGTTTAAGCGCTCATTTCACTCCAGTTTACACTGCAAATGCAGTGCACTGCAGTTTAAGCGTCGAAACACGGAAAATAGCTCGCAAAACCGCAAGATTTCGTCGATTCTGAAGAAAACT
>NT_176747.1:0-3650 GCF_000188095.3 Bombus impatiens | reverse complement strand
CAACGTGTAACCCAAACGAAGATTCGTTTCACGCCCCTAACCCCAATCATAATGTAAACCCGACATATATATGTCGGAGATGAAAGGAAAACCGGAGCCTTCCCTTTGCAATTTTGGGAAAGTCTTCTAATGCTTTAGCCTTGATTTTATCATAGCTGTAATTAAGCAATTGTTGTCATTTGGAATTGTTCGATATTTGTGATAACAAAAGTGGGTTCGAGGTGACAACTGGTCGCCGAACGTAGCCACGGTCACGGATAAACGTTTTGCCTGACGAAGGTGTGGGTCGGTTGTATAATTCTCCCTAGAAATCACATAGAATTGTACTATGGAGATGTCGACATAATGGGACACACGTTGTATTAGGAATGAAATTCCAGACAGAAACTGCCTAGCAACGGCGTTTGGATCACGGCTTTTGGATCTTTCTCGATGCTTCCAAAGAGTATACAACAAACTCTTGGCAGAAACTGCCTAGTAACGGCGATTGAAACCTTCTCGATGCCTCCAGCGAGCATATAACAAACAAATGAAGTCGTACAGCGAAAAAGATTTTCATCAGATATTCATTCGTGTGATAGCCTTGGAAAGTGATACATCGAGCAATTTACCGAGTGTCTCTGCAATCGTATTTTTTTGTGTTTAAAATTATTCTACGCATAGTAAAGAGTTATCCCGTTGGCCGTGGATTCGTTTGAACCCAGGAACATAGTTAATAGCGTTAATTAAATTCATTATTCGTTAAACTTATTATTCGTTAATCTCATTATTCGTTAATCTTATTATTCGTTAATCTTATTATTCGTTAAACTTATTATTCGTTAAACTTATTATTCGTTAAACTTATTCGTTAATCTAATCATTAGTTAAACTTATTGTTTGTTAATCTTATTATTCATTAAACTCCATATTCATAATATTTTGTAAAATCTTGTATATACGCGTAAATATAATCTCTGTTGTGTAAAACGATGGCTAAATCAAACGAAGAATAGTTACGCGCCTTAAATTCTAATGTTAATCCGACATATATATATACTGTGTGTTATTTTAATGTAATAGCATGTGGATTATATCGTTCTCGAAATTATTAATTACTAATAGAATTGTTTCATTGTTTGATTATAAGGTGGTTTGTGTTTACTGGTTTAATTTAATGTATGCATAGTGTATTGTGTCACCAGTCACTATTGTGTAATATAACCTTATTTCTTTATGCCAGATTTAATATAATAATACTATAGTAACTCAACACAATATAATAATTTCTAATTTTAATCATGTTTGGTCATCAATATTCAGCTAATCTATCTTGATTAATTTATAGCTTATTTCTATATTTATTAGCTATTTCTATTTCTTTCCTATTAATCTGTCGTTACTTCGTACTTGCGATTTATTGTTATTTCATATTTGTATAGTATAAATTTTTGAGCTAATCTATGTATTAGTAGTTAAAACCTGTTTATTGAATTATTATTGTTTGTAGTTTCTCAAATTCTATTCCTTCGATGATGCATTGCTTACTTGGAACATTTATATAGTGAGTATTTGGTATCGTCTGGTTCTTCGTTATTCTCTAAACACTTATTTTACTTTTATTTATTCTATATCTGTAAGTATGTATAACTTTATTTCTTTATATTAAATTTAGTATAATAACACTATAATAGCTCAATGTAATATAATAATTTCTTATTTTAATCATGTTTATCGTTGATGCTTAGTTAACCTGTCTTGATTAATTTCTAATCTATTTCTATATTCATTGACTATTTCTGCTTCCTTTTGTTAGTTTGTCATTACTTGGTTCTTGTGATTTGTTGTTATTTCATATTTAAATGGTATAATTTTGGAGCTAATTCATATATTATTAGTCAAAGCTTGTTTATTGGGTTATTATTGTTTTATAGCTTCTCCGATCATGTTCCTTCAACACTGCATCACTTACATGGAACATTCCTGCAGTACGTACAGCATCATCCGGTTCTTCTTATGTTCTAAATACTTACTATGGATATCTTTATTCATCCTATATTTGTAAGTATAAAAATGTCATTTAATTAATTTAATTTAATACGTGGGTATTGTATTGTATCAATTATCGCTATTGTGTATTATAAAATTTATTTCCATATGTCAGATACAATAATTTAACAATATTATATAGGTTAATATAGTATAACACCTTCTTATTCTAGTCATATTTATTATTGACATTCAGTTAACCTATCTTAATTATTCTATAAGCTCTTTCTACACTTATTAACTAATTTTGTTTCATCTTATCGAAGTTGCGTCAGTGTTGACTTATTTGTAGTAATGTCACATATTTTCTTGATCTTTGAGTTTTCTTTTCCATTGGACAACCGTAAATCTATTGTCGAACAACAATCATTGACTGTTATCGTGCTTCTTTTAGTTTAATTGTAATATTGTTGTAAATTTTTAATAATATTATTTTCTTTCATATATGTCAAGGCAATTAAGGTTAGTTTATCCATTCCGTTTCAGCTGACAGACGCATATTATGTTCTATGGAGTGGATCCATAATTTGTCTCTGTGGAATTCCTGGCGGTGGGCGAGCCACGGGACAGAAACCGTTGGAATGTTTACCGTCGCGTGCCGCTACAAATATTTCTTTTAAGGAGAGCTATAGAATTACTCTATACCTTTGTTAGACAAAGCGTTCATCCTGTGACCGCGGCTACGTTCGGCGACTGATTGTCGCCTCGAGCCCAAGCTCATTATCACGAATCTCAAACAAATACAATCGGATCGAAAGACGACAACTGTTTAATTACGCCTATGATAGAATCTAGATTACGGTGTTAGGGGATTATCCCGAATTTCCAAAGGGGAGGCTTCGATGTCCTTTCATCTCCGACATATATAACATGTTAACTTGCTAACATTATAAAATCTAACATTACATAGTCTAGCTAGTGTCTGCTTTCTCATAAGACCCAATGATGCATGCGCGGATCGCAACAACATAAATAAATAACCAATAATAATAAAAATTTATAATAAATAATAAGTAAATAAATAAATGAAATAAATAAATACTTAAATACATAATAAATGAGTAAATAATAACGATACAAATAAATAAATAAACAAATGATATAATACAATAAATAAAAATAAATAAATAAATAAATAGTTAAGATATATAATCGAATAAGAAAGTGAATAAATAAGAAAATAAATAATCAACCGAATAAATAGTATGCCTTACCACTGGCGCGAACACCTCGTCGAACACTAAATACATAACTAACTAAATAATAAGTAATAAATGAATAAATAAATAAATAAATAAGTAAATATATAAATAAATAAATAAAATAACAAATAAACAATACTAGTAGTAAAAAGACTTTTGAATAAATAAATAGATAGATAATTAAGCAGTACTGTAGATTCAACTGCTATATACTCCAACCTACCGTTCGCCACACAATTCATATAGTAACACCTCGTTACGCAGCACATTACTTATTTATTCACCAAGTAAGTTCGGCACGAATAACAATAAATAAAATAAAGCATAAATAGAACTCTGGTCGACCCGACTTTATTCCTTAAAAAGGAAACTATCGTTGAGCCGGCCGTACATGCTCTTAAGCGATGCCCATAAGGTGGC
>NT_176746.1:0-364 GCF_000188095.3 Bombus impatiens | reverse complement strand
CCGATTTTTACCGTCTGCCGCTCTTCTTCGTCGTTTATTTTCAACGTCAGAGAAGCGTAATAAGTTTAGGAAGTCTCAGGATTCAGGCTGCTTTCGTTGAATCCAGTCGATCCAGACGTTGCGTCGCGTCCGTTACAGAATCGTACGTAATTATCATAAGATAGTCTGGTTTCGATGTAAAAAAACCTGTGTTAATTGCACACTAGACATAAAAGTCGGTCAATACAACTTCGTGTTTTATATCAACTATTATTTTCTAATTGTGAAGTTGTTTATTCATTTGTATAAAATTGCGATCTGAAATAATGCATTTTTTCATGGATCAATTTTGAGAGAAATTTTTCATGTACGTACGTATTGAAGT
>NT_176745.1:10534-17174 GCF_000188095.3 Bombus impatiens | reverse complement strand
ATCGAGCTAGTTAATTCAAAATGAATAACTAGTCGTGAGGCTATGAGACTAGTGTTCGGATTGGGGTTAGGCGCGTGGAATTTTCTTCTCCCTAAAGGGTAGGAAACACTTGGCTGTGTTCACTTTCGACGGTTGGGTGACACGTGTTGTTTTCGGAGTACACTGGGCACTAGAGACACGTTTGCACGCTTCGGCACTCCACAGCGAACGAGGTGGAAGTTGACATCAAAAACGGAGTGAAACGAGCGTTTGTTTGTCAAGATATCTCGGATAGGAGTGGATATACGTAAAACCTGATATATCACTTAATCGCTATAAACGATTGCATTTCACGATATTCTGCATGCCTCAAGTGAATGATCGATGGACACACCATTTGGCGTCAAAAACGGAGTAAAGGGCGAGTTTGTTAGTTAGGATGTCACAGACATGAGCTGATATATGTGAAATCGAGGATTACAATGAACAACTCCAAATGGTTGCAATCCAGAATCGCTCTGTTAGCTCTCATAGCTAAAGTAACTGTCAAATTTCCGCTGCATCCGGCGTCAAACATAGAGAATAAGGCGAGTTTGATCGGCAGCATACCCTAGACAGTTGTGGATACATGTAAAATCGAGAATTACAGTGAACTATTGTAAATAATTGCATGCCACATCGCTCTCTTCATACTTAAGGTCAGAGATAAGTGTGCAATGCATTTGCTGTCATAAATGTAGTACAACGCGTTTTTTCTTCTTACTATTGCACAAATAGGAGTGAAAATAAGTAAAATCTTATATTACAATAACAAGTTCTATAAGATTACGCTTCACGATGTCCTGCGCATAAATAAAAAAAAGATCATGTGTGTGCAGTATTAAGGACACAAAAATGGCATAAAATGCGCGTTTATTTGATACGATATTACAAATAGTAACGAATATTCGTAACATCGCTTGTCTGGATGAAACATTCTAAAAGATTGTATTTCACGGAAATTGCATTCGATGTCGCACATTTCAATGAGTCATCATGAAGATTTATATTTCACGAAGTGTTGCGCATAGCTAACTAAAAGGACTTACATACTGTGCATCTGGTGTGAAAAACGGTGTGAAACGCGTGCTTATTTGTCATGATTTCTCAAAGAGTATCAAAAATACGCTGAATCGCCTATTTCAATGAAAAATTCTTAATGATTGCACTTCACGATTTCCTGTGTATAAAAATGGATAAGGACTAATGTGCGCTGATTTTGGCGTCATAAACAGGGCAATACTTACGTCTATAGGTGTACTTTCGACCAGTCGCGGAGAGACGCGATCGAGAGGAAGAGCGTCAACGGAAGTCGTAAATTCCCGTTACGATTATAAGAATCGACACCACGAACAGATCGATCCCCATATTTCTTTTGGGTGTTATCATATTTATGTAGTATCGTGGACGAAAAGCCTAAGAGATATCGGGCGAACCATGAACAATGTCGCGAGAGCCGAGGCGCCGTCGGGCCCATCAATGTGTCATCGGTCTTTTCAAGTGCATAGTTTCGTAGAAAAGACCTGCGTGACCCTGGCCACGAGCGTCTGCAGAACACGTGTGCGGTGGGCCTAGGAGAGGACAACAGAATGCAGCAACGGCGAGTCGAGAAGCAGCGTGCGAGTCGAGAAGCAGCGTGCGAGCGGAGAAGCAGAGCTTGCGAGTGGCGTTACCGAGAGAGTGTTGATTGCGTTTTGTGAGAGTCGAGTCGTATTCTAATCATCTAGTTGTGCTGCTTTCTGTACGTTTGGCGTGAATAGTTCAGGTTGAACAACAATCGTCTTTTCTATCTTCCATTCCTTTGTAAACACTTATTATATCACGATATTACATTTATATTTCCAACAACTTATTACAATGAAAGCTTACGCCGTTACATGTGATATAAATGTCGTAGACGATTGTTTGACAGATGAAAACCCGAGATACGTTAACTGATCTGTAGGTGAGATCAAGTACGAGTAGATGTGTTGATGACTTGGCAGTTTTCAACTTGATGTCGGAGCATTGACAGAACTAATCTCGGAGAAACATTTGAGTAAACTGTCCTTATGTCGTAGAAGAAGTAGTTGACCCTCCTGGTGTAATAAAAGAAGTAGTTGATTCTCCTGGTGTAATAGAAGAAGTAGTTGAGTTTCCTAGTGCAGTAGAAGAAGTAGTTGACTTTCCTAGTATAGTAAAAGAAGAAGTTGACTTTCCTAGTGTAGTAGAAGAAGAAGTTGATTTTCCTAGTGTAGTAGAAGAAGAAGTTGACTTTCCTAATATAGTAGAAGAAGTAGTTGAGTTTCCTAGTGTAGTAGAAAAAGTAGTTGAATTTCTATTATAGTAGAATAAGTAAAGTCTGTTCTCGTGTTATTACGGGGGAGAGCTTGCTGTGGGAGTGCCTTTTGAACTAAGAAAGCGGATTTATTGCTCAGACTTTTCGTTAGTAAAGTGAAAGTAACAATCTGCGATGCTCATTGGTTACAGTCAATGTTAATGAATGATGATAGGAGGAGGAAACCTCCTACCAACGTTGCTAGTAGGTGTCATTGTTCATGGGAAAAATCGGCTTTTCCGTTAGATAAATATCCACCATTTTCGTTAGGTAACTATCAGCTTTCTCCGTAATTTTTAAGATCGCCTAATAAACCTAAGGACTTTTTTAAGAATCAGCCATAAACCGAAAACACTTCTAGGATTAGAAAATCCTTCAGGACAAACAGATTAACTTAAAAAACATGAGTTAAAAAGTTAAAGTTTATGGTGGGTCCTTAGGTTTATTGAGGGTCGGAATGACGGTACGTGGACCGTAGGTTGCCAGGTAATGAAGGACGTCGTGCGGACCAGCTCACGCGACATAACATAGGATTGTAGGAGGTGTAGTTGCTACCAGGTGAAAAGAGAATTCGCGTTTCGTCCCGGGACTACCGGTGGACTCGTTAGTAAGGTTATGCCCGGTGGTCCCTGCCTTAGATGTAGAGGAAGTCTCGCTAGGTGCGGTATTTGTATTGTGACACCGCATATTCGACCGCTAGTGAGACAGACAGACTTGTTGTCGTCGTAGTAGCCCTCTGGTGTTGACCGCGGATCACCCAGGAGGTGTTACGACCGCGTTGATGCCTCGACCTGTCGGCGTCCTGTTGGTACCGATCCGCCACAGGATCTTTACCTACAACTAGTTTATTTACAATAAATGGATTAAACAGATGTTGGTTAAACAGGAAATGATGGTTGTTTAACGTGAACTAATCACAATAACGTATTATTATTAAGATAACTAGATAGTTAATTTGCAACTCTCATCACCACGGATCACACTCTCCACAACTCTCTCAACAATGCTAGCAACACACTCTCGACAACGCACTCTTCGACTTGTCAACTCACAATTCGTCTTTGTTCCTTAGCATCCCCTTATTTTTTGTCTCAGTCTCACGTCTTTTGTCTTAGCCCCATCACGCATATGTTTCGCAAACTGCTTGTTTATAATTCGCCCGACACCCCCCAGATCTCTCGTCCACGATACTACATTGTAATTACAATTTAGGTAATCGTAAGCCAAGATATCAGACTGTGAAGAAGAATTAAGTTAGATTCAAGAACAGAATTGGATGCGTTTGATTGTTTCGAAACTACGGGAGCTCGTTGGAATGAAACATTTTAAAATTGTATTTCATGAATTTTTGCGGAAACTTATGCATGTACTTTACGTGTTTTTGGTCCTGTTTGAGATGTCGTAACATATAGACGCGCGTTTTACTCCGTCTCGAACGCTACACGTAGCGCACATTAGGTTTCCTACATAACTATGCGAAGGACTTATGTAAATCAAATCTTTTAGAATGTTTCATTGAAATATGCGATTTCAGCTATTTTCGCTATATTTTGGGTTGTCGCGACAAATAAATGCACGTTTTACTCCGTCTTGAATGCCCAATGTAGCGCTCAGTAGACTTTCTACATGACCATATGAAGGACTTACATATGGAAATAAATTCTTTTAGAATGCCCCATTGAAATACATGATCTTAAGTATTTCCGCATCTTTTTGAAAATTCGTGACTAACAAACTCTTTTTCTACACCGTGCTCAACGCCAAGAGTGGCGCAAACATTTCTGTTTATTTGTTTATACGCAATGTTTACTCAATACTGTGTTTATTCATACTTCTAGAATGCTTCTTTAAATTTGAGTTTTTACACATTTTCGTGGCGAAACTGTGAAGTTTGGAACATTATGACTGATGAACGCCCATTTTACTTCGTTTTTCGCACCAAATTCAGCGCACACCGTCCTTCAGTTCTGCTTGAGCAGCCGAGCTAGACATACGTGAGAAACTGTGCTTCAGTGAAAGTGCGACAAGCAGTGAATTTAGGTGAACGAAAAGACATCAAACACTGCTAAATGGTAAAGCTCTAAAATGCAACAGCAAATACCACCAATCAAAATAACAAACAATGGTGAAATATGTTACATAAATAAAGCTACAAATACGTTAAGTAGAAAACAACCAATAAACAAAGAACAGGAAAGCTCATCTACAAAAGAAATGGAAACGATGCAAAACCAAGAAGAAAACAGCTACAATGACAAACTATCATATCAAGATAAACACTGGAAGATAACGACAGCGCACAAAAAGTGTAAAATAATACCAGGCACAAGTTCCATGAAAACTTCAGATACAGAAAAGCAACAATGATTACGACACAACCCACTCCGAAATTCATTCGGTTCACTAATAGAAGCAATAGATACGGACCCAAAAGAAAAGGTTACAACTTATATCGTTAAACCACCACCGATCTACATAGATGCCCAAATAATAGATCCCCTAATCGAATTATTGAACAAGACTGCTGGAAAAGAAAACTTCAGTATAAAGCAATTAAAAGTAGAACAAGTAAAAGTACAAACAAAAACTCCAGAACCAGTTCTGCCCGAGCAGCCGAACTAAACGGGCGTGTGAAACAGTGCTCCAGAGAAAGTGCGGCAAGTGGGGAAGAGAAAACTACGAACGGTTACGCCTACAGCCAAACGGTGGAAACCCGTGTCCTATATTAAGAAGACTAGCAAACCTACTATGGAAAATACTCCACCGATGAGAATTATAAACAAACAAGATCAATACTACATACATAAAACAACAGATACATTAAAAACAAGACAACCAACAAACCAAGGACAGGACTGCTCAGCCACAATAGAAGTTGACATGGAAAACAACAAAGCAACAACTCAACAGGACGAAAGCTGGAAGATAGCCAGCTATAACAAAAAAAGAAAAATAACAGGCAACCTAGATATGGGAAAGCAGCGATGGCTGCAGGCAAATATGAAAAAGCAGCGATGGCTGCAAGAATTACTGCTAAGAAACTCCTTCAGATCGCTAACAGAAGAATTAGACGACGACCCAACAAGCAACACCACAACCCAATCAACACACATCACAAAACCTCCACCAATATTTGTTGAGACGCAAATAATAGACCAGCTTATTGATCAACTTAACAATATTGTCGGAAAGGATAGTTACACAATAAAACAAACAAAATTAGAACAGGTAAAAATCCAAACAAACACACCAGAAAATTACAGAAAAGCTATAAAAGAATTAAGGGGAAAAATGCCATATACCACACGTACCAGCTCAAAACGGAAAGGAGCTACAAAGTAGTTATAAGAGGACTGCACCCAAAAATTAACACAAAAAAACTAAGTGACGAATTAGCAAAGATGGGCCACCAAACAAGAATTATAAACAATATTACAAGATACGATACGAAGCAACCATTACCGCTATTCTTAATAGAATTAGAACCTAAAAATAACAACAAGAAAATTTTCGATATTAAAAAAATCTTAAACACACTAATCACAGTCGAGCCACCCAGGCACAAAAAAGACATACCACAATGCATCAGGTGTCAACAATATGGACACACTAAAAATTACTGCAACAGGAACCCGGCGTGAGTCAAATGCGCAGGAAACCACCTAACAGCGAACTGCCCACACACGGGAAAAATAAATGATGTAAAATGTTTCAATTGCGGTGGAAATCACCCAGCTAGTTACAAAGGCTGTTTAGTAAGAAAACAACTTCAAGGTAAACTTTTTCCGCCGCCTCGTAACAGGACACACAACAATTTCCATACGCAACAGGACAACACAGAACCTACGTCAACACCAAATACACAGCACGCACGGAACAATAACCACACTAACACCAACACCGCTAGAAACCGAAGCTATGCGCAAGTAGTCAACCGGTCGTCACCCTTAGACAATCAAGAACAGAACAACCACAGCAACGACGCTACACAAATCAAAGAGTTAATAAAACATTCCATAAAAAACACCAAAATTCTCACAAAAATGATAAGCGAACAAAACGAACTCCTTAGACAGCAAACACAGCAGATAACAGTCATGTTACAATTACTTACTAACATGATGAGCACATGCTACAATTACTTACTAACATGATGAGCAAAAAAATAAAAATAGACACGCTTAAAATAGCAGCCTGGAACTCAAACGGCCTACAACAAAGGGCCCTAGAAACTAAAACACTTCTGTATAGCAACAACGTCGATGTACTACTCGTCTCAGAAACACACCTCACAATAAAAAGCTA
>NT_176745.1:9130-10361 GCF_000188095.3 Bombus impatiens | reverse complement strand
TACACAGCCAGGTCAGTAAGGAACATATACAAGCAACCACCGTTACCGTTACAGACTAACAGCAACCAACTGCAGTTGTCAGCAGTATGCGTACCGCCGCGACACAAAATTACATCGCAAATGTAGGAAGACTACTTCCGACACTTAGGTGACAAGTATATTGCAGCGGGAGACTATAACTCAAAGCACACACTATGGGGATCAAGAATCACCACACCTCGAGGCAGAACCTTGGAAAAATACATTAGAAATAATAACCTCAATATATTATCCACAGGAAGACCGACATACTGGCCGACAGACGTGAGCAAAATACCTGACCTGCTAGACTTTGCAGTTACAAAGGGACTAAACGCAAATAAGTAGTAGTAAGTCAAATGGTGTACTATTAGTACACCAACTGACATCACTACCCAAAGCAACAGCACAAGAAATCAGAAACATAATTGAGAAAACATAAAATAATAAGGCACCAGGAATCGACCTATTAACGGCAAACTCTTGGAAAACCTTCCGCCAAAAGCGATAAGACAATTCACAATAATAGTAAACGCAATACTAAGAATACAATACTTTCCAAAAGCTTGGAAACTGGCACAAATCATAATGATACCCAAACCAGGCAAGGACCCACACGAAACCAAATCCTACAGACCAATCTCATTACTTCCTGTGTTCTCTAAGATACTAGAGAATGTAATTTACGACCGCATAAAACCTATAATAGAGAAGAATCAAATAATAGAGAAGAATCAACTAATACCGGATCACAAATTCGGATTCAGAAACAAACACTCCACAATAGAACAAATGCACAGACTCGTCAATGAAATCTTACAGGCGCTGGAAACAAAACAATATTGTACGGCACTCTTTATGGACATCGAAAAAGCATTCGATAAAATAAACCATACTAGCCTACTTCAATCAATCAGAAAACAGTTCCCGGAGCAGATATATCAATTAATCAAATCATACTTAAGCAGCAGAACCTTCTGAGTAAAAATCAAAGACACATACTCTGAAGTTAAAGAAATCAAGGCAGGAGTTCCGCAGGGAAACGTCCTAGGATCAATTTTATACACGTTATACACGGCCAACATACCAACAACTAACGATAGCAAAATACTGACATTCGCGGATGACACAGCTGTACTAGCCAGGCACACTAAACCTGCAACAGCAGTTACATTACTACAAGAACATATCACAAAAATAGAAAAGTGGCTCC
>NT_176745.1:6243-8486 GCF_000188095.3 Bombus impatiens | reverse complement strand
CAAACTAAAAATATATAAAATGGTCATAAAACCAATCTGGATGTACGAAATAGCACTATGGGGAACAGCAGCAATGAGCCATATAACCAAAATAGAGGCAACGCAATCTAAAATACTCAGAACAATAGTAGACGCGCCATGGTACGTTAAAAACGAGGACATTCGGAAAGACCTGGGAATACCAACGGTCAAGGAGGAGATTAACAAAACTGCAAGAAGGTACGGAGAAAGAATAGCAACGCACTCAAACCGGCTGGCAGCGGTCGACACATTAAGCATAAAAAGAAGATTAAAAAGGAAACACCCAACGGATCTCACAAAGGACATAACCCAACAAACACGATGATGGTACCCCGCTGGGGGTAGCCACCCACATGTTGTACTAGTATACAGCAACAACATTTTACCAAATGTCCTACTCGACAAATTGTAAAATTCAAATAAATAAATAAAAAAAAACTCCAGAAATCTTTAGAAAAGTGACGCAAGCTTTAAAGGAGAAAAACGTTAGGTATCATACATACCAGCTCAAAACAACAAAAAGCTAATTGTAAAAAATGGTAATTAGAGGGCTACACCCAAGGACAAACAAAAAATATATGTGAGAAATTGACAAAAGTCGGACACCAAGCAAGAACAATAAATAATATAACCAAATATGATACGAAACAGCCATTGCCACTGTTTATAATAGAACTTAAAGCCAAAGCTAATAAAAAGAAACTGTTGACATTAAAAAAATCCCGCTACCCCGTTATGAGAAGGGCATACCGCAATGGTATAACTGTAATGGAAACCACTCAGCGAGCTATAAAGGCTACGAAGTTAGAAAACAACTGCAACGAAAACTGTTTCCATCGCTTCGAAGCAGAACATACAGCAACTATCCCTAACAACAAGAAATTGCAGAATCAGAGTCAACACCAAATGTACAAAATGTATCGAACACTAACCATAGAAACATCAACACCTTTGGTAGCCGAAGTTATGCATAAGTAACTAACCAAACACCACCCTTAAACAACAACAATAACGACGCTACAGAAATCGAGGAACTGCTCAAGCAGTCCATCAAAAACACCGAAATGCTAACAAAAATGATAAGTGAGCAAAATGCAGTACTCAGACAGCAAACACAACAAGTTACAACTACTTACAAACTACTTAAGTAAAAAATACAAATGGACACGCTGAAAATAGCAGCTTGGAACTCCAATGGTCTACTGCAACTGGCGCTCGAAACTAAAATATTTTTGTATAACAATAATATTGACATATTACTTGTTTCAGAAACACATTCCACAAAAAGAAGCTACATGAAAATGCCATATTACACCATCTATAATATGAAATATCCCATAGGAAAAGCACACGGAGGGGCCGCAGTGATAATAAGAAACGATATTAAACACCATTTACATAGTCAAATTAGTCAGGAACACGTTCAAGCAACCACCGTTACAATACAAACTAACAACAATTACAGTAGCGGACAAAAGTTTAAGACGATGATTTGTAAACCGGATTACAAGCATCTTATACGCATATTATTCTTCTATCTGGTTTGTCTCTTTGAAATAACATACCTGTATGTTTGACCTTCGTAACCTCAGATCGTCAGTTGTCAAATACAAACGATGTAGGAGTTAAAGCTGCGAAAACAAAGTAAAATCTTCACCGAAATAGCAAATATAGTGAACAGGTCAGAAAGGGCTTGTACGCAAGCTTGATATAAATTTTTAAAGGCAGGCATGTATTGTGATCAACCGAAAACGGATTCATCGATTGAGCGAAAAGGATCGTTTTCGTAATGCAAATAATATTGCTGCGGAGACCTTAACTTAAAAGGACGAAAACCCCATAAGAAACCACTGCTGAGTTTTAAGAATCGAAAAAGACGACTTGCATTTGCTAAAGCTCATAAGCATTGGACAAGCGAAGATTGACAAAGGTATTGTTTTCAGACGAATCGAAATTCAATCGCGTCTCCTCTGACGGGATACGGTATATTAAACGTCGAATTGGCGAAAGTTTGAAAACACAGTGCGTTTTAAAAACTCTTAAACATGGTGGTCGGAACGTTATAGTGTGGGCGTGCTTTTCTCGAGGCGGCCGATATGTCGTATCAATGTGTAATATCGTGATATAATGTGTGTTTACAAAGGAATGGAAGATAGAAAAGGCGATTGTTGTTCAACCCGAGCTATTCTCGCCAAACGTACAGAAAGCAGCACAACTAGATG
>NT_176745.1:2936-5800 GCF_000188095.3 Bombus impatiens | reverse complement strand
CACTGGCCGTTGTAGCATTCCATTGTCTTTTACCAGGCCCACCGCACACGTGTTCTGCAGACGCTCGTGGCCAGGGTCACGTAGGTCCTTTCTACGAAACTATGCACTTGAAAAGACCGATAACACATTGATGGACCCGACGGCGTCTCGGCTCTCGCGACATTGTCTATGGTTCGCCCGATATCTCTTAGGC
Organism: Bombus impatiens; assembly: GCF_000188095.3. Classification (NCBI taxonomy): domain Eukaryota; kingdom Metazoa; phylum Arthropoda; class Insecta; order Hymenoptera; family Apidae; genus Bombus; species Bombus impatiens. Next base: position 5,607 of record NT_176745.1, on the reverse strand, counting down.
CTTTCGTCCACGATACTGCAAATGGAATTACGGACCGTTTTTAATACATGAACATACTCAAGAACACAATGTTGCCTTTTGCACGCAACAATATGAGTGATGATTTTATTTTTCAAAATGATAATGATCCGAAGCACACGGCTCGGGTTGTGAAACAGTTTTTTGAAGAAGAAAATATTACTGTGCTACTGTCACGTAAAATTAATGATAAAAAAAGGAGTAGCTGAGTGTTACGTCGCATGGAACATCTGCACTCCAGCCGACGCTACCTGGCAGCCAGCGGCCCACCTACATTCCTCCCGACCCTCAATAAACTCAAGGACCCACCATAAAACGTCAGCTTTTAGCTTCATTGTTTCCACATGTTTGTCAGTCAAACTGTTTGTCTAGAAGTATTTTCGGTTTATGTCCGGGTTTCGAAAAAGTCCTTGAGTTTATTAGGCTCTTAAAAATCACGGAGAAAGCGGGTAGTCACCGAATGGGAAAACCAAGCATGTCTACCGAGAAAGACTGGTTTTCCTCAGGAACGAAGTCATCCCCCCCCCCCATCTACGTTGGTGGGAGACCTCCTCATATCCTTTTTTATTAGCATGGGTCATAACCAATCGGAATCGCGGATGGTTACCCTCACTTCCTTGACGAAAAGTGTGAACAACGAATCCGCGTTCTTCGTTCAAAGGACACACCCACACCAAGCCTTTCCTCCGGAAAAACATAAGAGCGAATAGTCAGTCAAGCAATTCTAGTCTCTCAAGTGGGTCAGTACATCAACTCAAGATTCTAGTCCATCAACTCAAGTCAGTCTATCATCGCAAGCAGTTCAAGCATCCTCAAGAAGTCAACAAGTCGAATACAGTCAGTCGACAAATACATTATCATACGCGACAACGCGAACAGAGTCTCAGGTCGTACTCATTCGTAGTCAACTTGTATCAAACATTCATTTTGTATTACACCGAAGTTGTTGGATCGTGCAAATATATATAATAACCTGTTAATACCAGCGTTATCTTCAATTTAACTACCCTTATTATCCCAAAAGAAATAAGGGATCGAACGATTCGTGGCGTCGATTAGTCAATCGTAACGGGAATTTACGATTCCTGTTGGCGCGCTTCTTCGGAATCGCGTCTCTTCGCGAATGGTCGGACATTGTTATTTAAATAAAATAATCCATTCGAAATATTCATTCTAATTTCCGTATAAGGAAATTAATAATATTGAATATTTATAAAGAGAAAATATATAAACGACCGTTTGCTGTTGTATTCTTTGACCCTGCTGCGGTTGTAAAATCACAACGGATTACGGTATCTTCAATAACTGAAGACGTCTACAAGTTTCGCGCAATTCTCCTTCCACTGTTAACGGTTAACTGTCTGCTCAGTTTTGGGCAAGATTTGTGAAGCCACATCGGTTCCCGTAAAGAATACTGTTATAAATAACCTTTCGTTCGTATTCGTTTCGTTGGTTGAAACGACTGCTGGCCGCCGAAATTAAAAGAGAGGAAGGGAGACTACGTAAAGAACTAGCAAGATTACGAGATCAAAGTGAAATTAAATTTTCACCTTCGAACATTGCCATATTTGGGCGCGAGAATATTCTTTGACCCGAAGAGTTGCACCCATTTTCAAGGGCTGCACCGCCCGTAGGTTACAACAACGACGAACAATCATATTCCATAAACTTCATTTAATGTAGAATAGTAAATAAATATCAGAATTTGTTAAAAGCATATAACTAATAAGAATCAAATAACTACCAATTTAAGAAAATATTGAGCATATTTATTTTTCGAAAGAAACTCTAATCCTTCCCGCGATAGTACTCTTGCCCATAGCAGGTAAGGCAAAACGTGGAATTTATTTGCCAGTCGTACTAATACAGTAGTCAACGCTATTCACACGTATATATTAACGAATTTTCATATCAAGAACACGACCGTTTGGGATATTCAAAATAGTAGCGCGCTTTTTGTAGGCGAGTCAACTTTTTGAATTTATTCCATTCAGTAGTCTTAAGTATTCGCCTTTGTTTGGGAGTAACGAACTGGAGTTGAACCACCCGAAATAGGCTAACAACTATTTCTGGTGGCAGCAACTACCGTTTTAGGGATGATATTGGTTTAACACGTTGACTGCCATGCGTGTTTTCACTGAAATCTCCGTCAGGCCACGTTAGGTATTCCCATCGATATTTTAGTAATGCGAGTCGCTCAAGTGGTAGTCTCAAGAATGATTTCTCGTTTCGTTTGTTCGCAACATTAGAACCACTGGCTGTTGTCGAATATAATGCAGGAAAGTGTGGTATAGATTATTCCGACTAAATGGTTTCTTATGCCACCACAATTAGAAAAGGAATCAAATGGTACAGAAAACTTGAAATTCAACTCCTTCTGGGAATTTCTGTTGTAAATGCTTTGACGGTTTACAAAATTGCAACAAGGAAGAATATAAATATTAGAATATGTCGAGTCAAAGTCCGAATCTGGGCTCGAGTCGTCCTCGTGGCGGGGGCTTGGGACAGGTAAGGATTCTTCACTGAAGCTATCCATTTTCTTACACTGAAGTTACTTTTATTGACACACATAAAAATGTTACAGAGTTGACACAAACTCACAATGACCACACACTCGCGAGGCTAGTGACAATGGTCTTAGGTTCGATAACCA
>NT_176745.1:0-1933 GCF_000188095.3 Bombus impatiens | reverse complement strand
ACCCCAGAGGAAAACTATGACGGGGTGTGTCTAAGGACACGAGATCATCGGATTCGTCGGGGATATCACACGTTCGGAAAGTAAGGGAAATTGACGTTGCTGCTAATTGGCCAATCTCCATATCGGTAGTTAGAAAAGGATGCTAGCCGCCCTCGAGGAAAGGTTGCTAGTGGGAGACGTCGTTCGTGGAAAAATAGGTCTTTCCTGTCTTCCTGTAACTGGGACAAAGACTGTTTATCTGTTGAAGGATTTTAGGTAACTAGATATTAGGTAGCAACATAGAGTAGCGCTCATTATTTTTTGTGAACATTCTTATTACGCTCATTATTCTTTGCTCATTATTTCTTTGTATTCATTCTTGGTGATCATTGTTATTACGGTTCATTATTACTTTGTTCACTATTTGGTGTTCATTGTTATTACGGATCATTCGTATTACGCTCATTATACTTTGCGCATTAGACTTTGTGATCATTCTTATTACGATTATTCTTTGTGTTCATTACCATCGTGCTTTTTATTACGTTCGTTCAGAAATTTCGTATAGCATTTACTGTATTAATCAGATTAGTAAATTGTAAAGCGTGTATCTAGATAAAATAAATAAAGTAAAAGTTGAAAATTAACTATATTCGAGTTCGAATAATAAACCCAGAAGTAAAACACCGACGATCACCGGAGCAGGCGAAGTAATGGCACCCGGCAGCACTTTTTCCTCAAGGTAAGAAAATTAATTTTGAAAATTCCTTCTTATCTGATAATTATCGAGAATCGAATTAGAACTTCCTATCATCGATCTCGTTTTATTTCCATGAACAGAAGTTTTGAAGATAGAATCATTGCTTAAACTTTAAACAAAGGGGTTGTCCGCTGTATTGGCTTGTGCGAACGGTGTTTTCAGCTACTGAACCCCCCACGGTTCTTCGCATTCCTCCTCCCACTGTTGGCAAAATATTGCCCGACTTCGGGCAAGGCTTGCGAAATCACACAAGTCCCGCACAGAGAGGATCGTTAGAATCATCTTCGATTATTAAATTCAAAAGGCAAGAAAATCGTGGCAATAGAATCCATCATAGCAAACGAATTGAGCTTCGGTTCTAACGACGAACCACTATAGCGAAATTAAAGGAGAAGAAGAAGTCAAACGTAAAAATAAATTTATATAAAACAACGAAAAATCTCACATTCCTATCCAATTCAGCAACGCTAAAATATATATATCCAGCTAATAAAATATATATATAGGTAAAAACCTAATTCTACATTCAAATAAAAATCCGTTCAAAGAGGACAAATATTTATTGTACCCAGCTCTAATCCTCTCCCGTGCCAGTATCCCTGCATATAGCAGGTTAGCCGAAAGGTGGAATTCGTTTACCAGTTGCATTAAACGTCAGTTAACGCTACCCATTAAACAAAAAAAAATTAACAATAAAAATTTTTTGAAATAGTCCTTAGACTATTTCTGGTGGCAACAACTACCGTATTAATTAGAAATCTAAATCAGTATTTCATACAAAATAATATCATTTCAATATTTCCCTTCCGATTAAATTCAAACTCAACGAAAAAAAAATTTTTTCAATAAAATTTAAATTCAAAATCTGATCGATTTAAACAAATAAGTACGTAACAACGGTAGTGCATTACATGTGCAGTGTAAAATGGAGCGAAATGAGCGCGTAAACGTCGAAATATCTCCAACGGAAAGGCAATGACGGCTACTTTTCGTCAAAATCGACAAAATCATCGCGGTTTGCGACCTATTTTGCTTGTTTCGACGCTTAAACAGTAGTGCATTACATTTGCAGTGCAAAATAGAGCTCAACGAGCGCTTAAACGTCGAAACATCTCCAACGGGAAGGAAATGACGCCAACTTTTCGTAAAAATCGACGAAATCATCGTGATTTGAGAGCTATTTTGCTTGTTTCG
>NT_176744.1:126770-127188 GCF_000188095.3 Bombus impatiens | reverse complement strand
TCAAAGATTCAAATATTCAAAGATTCAAAGATTCAAAGATTCAAAAATTCAAATATTCCTGATTCAAAGATTCAAAGATTCAAAGATTCAAAGATTCAAAGATTCAAAGATTCAAAGATTCAAAGATTCAAATATTCAAAGATTCAAAGATTCAAAGATTCAAATATTCAAAGATTCAAAGATTCAAAGATTCAAATATCCAAAGTCTAAGGGGTTCAAAGATTTAAATGTCCAAAGATTCCAATTTCAAATAATCAACGATACAAAGATTTAAATGTTCAAATATTCCTATTTCAAATATTCAAATATTTAAATATTCAAAGATTCAAAAATTCAAATATTGAAATATTCATTTACTCAAAGATTCAAAGATTCAAAGATTCGAAGATTCAAAGATTCAAAGATTCAAATATTCAAA
>NT_176744.1:118639-125849 GCF_000188095.3 Bombus impatiens | reverse complement strand
AAAGATTAAGAGATTCAAAGATTTAAATAATCAAAGATTCCAATTTCAAATATTCAAGGATACAAAGATTCAAATATCCAAAGATTAAGAGATTCAAAGATTTAAATAATCAAAGATTCCAATTTCAAATATTCAAGGATACAAAGATTCAAATATCCAAAGATTAAGAGATTCAAAGATTTAAATAATCAAAGATTCCAATTTCAAATATTCAAGGATACAAAGATTCAAATATCCAAAGATTAAGAGATTCAAAGATTTAAATAATCAAAGATTCCAATTTCAAATATTCAAGGATACAAAGATTCAAATATCCAAAGATTAAGAGATTCAAAGATTTAAATAATCAAAGATTCCAATTTCAAATATTCAAGGATACAAAGATTCAAATATCCAAAGATTAAGAGATTCAAAGATTTAAATAATCAAAGATTCCAATTTCAAATATTCAAGGATACAAAGATTCAAATATCCAAAGATTAAGGGATTCAAAGATTTAAATAATCAAAGATTCCAATTTCAAATATTCAAGGATACAGAGATTGAAAGATTCAAAGATTCAAAGATTCTACGATTCAGATATCCAAATATTAAAATTTCAAATATTCAAGGATACAAAGATTCAAAGATTCGAAGATTCAAAGATTTAAAGATTCAAAGATTCAAAGATTCAAATATCCAAAGATTAAGGGATTCAAAGATTTAAATATCCAAAGATTCCAATTTTAAATAATCAACGATACGAAGATTTAAATGTTCAAATATTCAAAGATTCAAAGACACAAAGATTCAAAGATTCAAAAATTCAAATATTCCTATTTTAAATATTCAAATATTTAAATATTCAAAGATTCAAAAATTCAAATATTCAAATATTCATTTACTCAAAGATTCAAAGATTCAAAGATTCAAAGATTCAAAGTTTCAATTATTCAAAAATTCAAATATTCAAAGATTCAAAGATTCAAATATCCAAAGATTCCAATTTCAAATATTCAAGGATACAAAGATACAAAGATTCAAATATTCAAAGATTCAAAAATTTAAATATTCAAAGATTCCAATTTCAAATATTCAAGGATACAAAGATACAAAGATTCAAATATTCAAAGATTCAAAAATTTAAATATTCAAAGATTCCAATTTCAAATATTCAAGGATACAAAGATACAAAGATTCAAATATTCAAAGATTCAAAAATTTAAATATTCAAAGATTCCAATTTCAAATATTCAAGGATACAAAGATACAAAGATTCAAATATTCAAAGATTCAAAAATTTAAATATTCAAAGATTCCAATTTCAAATATTCAAGGATACAAAGATACAAAGATTCAAATATTCAAAGATTCAAAAATTTAAATATTCAAAGATTCCAATTTCAAATATTCAAGGATACAAAGATACAAAGATTCAAATATTCAAAGATTCAAAAATTTAAATATTCAAAGATTCCAATTTCAAATATTCAAGGATACAAAGATTCAAAGATTCAAAGATTCAACGATTCAACGATTCAAAAATTCAAATGTTCAAGTATTCAAAGATTCAAAGATTCAAAGATTCAAAGCTTCAAAGATTCAAATATCCAAAGATTCCAATTTCAAATATTCAACGATACGAAGATTAAAAGATTCGAAGATTTGAATATCCAAAGATTCCAATTTCAAACATTCAAGGGTACAAAGATTCAAATATTGGAATATTCAATTACTCGATGATTATGAGATTCAAATATTCAAATATTCAAATATTCATATATTCGTAATGAAAAAAGGGAGTTCAAAGGGTTGAAAATTGTGAAATTCGGTAACTCGAAAATAGAAATATTGAAAGAGTCGGCAATTCGGTGTCATTCTTCTTCGAAATAACCGTCGGTAACCATCGAAGTACTTCAAGGAATGCAGGAATGCAGATGGAACTTCCATAAATACGCGGAAACAATGTTCGGGAAATTATTCGACTGATCTCGAGCCACGGACAGCGTGCAATCTCAATTGCACCTCCTTAAGATGCAGCCCAATAGGGAGGTGTATCGCGTTCCAATGGTGCGGGTTTCGGCGATTCTGGGTTACAGTGTCATGGCCCGGGGGGTCTGGCAATTGCTGATTTTCGATTGCCCGATTCCACACCGATATACACCAACCGTGCATTCCATTATCGCGTAACAACGCGGTTCGCAAGCGCTAGTTCTGTTTGTCCCTCTGTGTACGTAACTGCTTGTTCGTATATATGTATATGCGAATATGAACTATACACGTATCGAATGCCAAATACCGGCATAAACCCGATTTCTCTGCCGGCCAGGCTTAGCTTGCGACGTCGACAAATTGAATTATCGCAAGATCCTGTCGAAGATAAGTCGCGTTCGTTGTTGACGATGACGAATATGGAGCAGCAGTGACGAAGATCAACGATAAATCCGCTATGCACGCTTTATGTCAAGGGTCTGTCTCTTGTCTCGCGATTCTTCTTCGTTGTGTAAGAGATTAGTTGTACGAATGTATATAATGATGTTTATCGAGCGTGTAATAATATTTTAATTTATCATTCGTTAGAAGGAAGAAAAACATTGACACTTCGATAAGAAGGCGTATTCGTTCGTTGGATCGTCGCTTGGTCTGTGGATATCGATCTGCTCTGTACTAATTGAAGTGTTGTATTTTAATAGTTATAGTTTTCTATTAAAGATTATATTTTACGCTGCCAACGGGAAGCTTGGAAGCAATTATATTATATTATATCGGATATTACAGATTGTGTCGACAATATACGACACTATAGTTTGGAAGTAATAATCCAATTAACGTGTATATATGTGTGTATAACTACTGATCATTTATATGGCATATCGCGGTGTTTATACGTATCTATATTTTTCTCGTACAAAGTAATTACGATTTTATTGCAATTACACGATAATTGAACAAATTGCTACTTTTTGGAACTACATTCCTTGTCATTTAATTGTTAATCATTAAATTTAAAAAAAATATATTAATTTCTGAATCTTCAAATTTTTCAATTCTCAATTTCAAATTCCAGTTCGTTAATTTTTGATTCCAATTTATATCGTAAATTACTTATATCGTTCTTATACCTTTACTACTTATACTATTATTCTATTTGTCCGTGGCAAGACGTTGAGATAAAATACACGAAATTGCGTCGAATAACCGATAAACCTCGTGTTAAAATACATCATCTACCGTTTACATCATCGCTCCTGCCGACATTTCCGGCAAATCTCTCGACACGATACTTATTTATAGTTTCGACCGACCAATATTTCTTTTCATTTTGAATTACAAATTCGGCACGACTCTTTAAATTATTACGAATAAAATTTGTATCTCGTATCTCGCAGCTATGCGAGCAAAACTATCGCGCGACTCAAAATTGATGCGACGTATGCGCGCTTTCATGCATACAGCAGGAAAATAGGAGTGCTGATAAATTGTCTAGAAGAGAATTGAGAACGGTTGAACGTTGCAACGTGACACAGGTATCCAGAAATTTATTCAAATCTGATAAAACATCGAGCCCATAAACTCGAATCGGACCAATTACCTGGTATCCGGCAGCTACGTTAGCCAACCAGTCTGGAAATTAATTTACAGGCTCGACTGAATTTTGTTCTTCGATCGTATCTCGTTTACCGAAGCTAAATCATCTTTCAGAAAGGAAAAACGGAACAGCGACAAGAAACTTGCGAGATAAAAGGCAGAACGAAAACATAGCGTGCATCTTGAATTTGAGTAATTTCAATTTTTTTAAATACATATATATGGGTTTGCCAATTTGCGTTAAGCAAAAGTTAGATCGTTTGTCTCGAGGTTGTTACGTTCAAATATATTTAACATCGAACGAATACTTCATGCGATATGTATAACTAAAGTGATGTATATCCAAAGCCTCGATCGGATTAGTCGACTTACTTGACTTCGAACGCACATTTAATGGAAAGAGAATATTTAAAATGCCGCGTGTACGCTTAGAGTCTCAGTCAGGTTAGTCGAGTCGCTTGATTTCAAGTAGACGTTTAATGAAATCTGCATATCCGAGACGCCTCGGTACGTGTGAATTATAGTGGATCATGTAAATGACTGTTATTCGTCTAAAATCAAGAAACAGTTGAAAGAACCTCGACTCTATCTCTATTAGAAACACGAAAGAGTATTTCAAATCAAGAAAAGACAACAATATACAGTACCTAATCCGTTCTTAAGCCGTTTAACATTTAGCCAACCGCGCATGCCACAGCGGGCTATACGTTTCCAAGTTCATCGAGCACTGATATTCACTGTTTAAAAAACAAAGAAGTCTACAAATTATTTAAGCGGTCAATTATGATTTTATTTAACGATTTCGCGTATTGTTTATACAAAACATCAAATTAAAAGTATAACAAACTATAGGTAAAATTAAAAACATTAAAGACGACTAAAGATAAATAACACAAACTGAACGTGAAATTAAAAATTCGCAATGCATTGTAATATTTTTTACAGTGTGTATTATCGTTCGATTATAACTTCGTTTAGTCGTAACTGACACTGTAATTAACTTTAACACCACTAGATTGGTATATCTCATTATATACCGTACTTTATAAAGGCAGGAAAAGTGGCGCAATTAATTGCGAACAATTCCAGGTAAACGATAACTGATAACAACAACAACAAAAAAAGAAAACACGGTTCGGTCACGCAGCGATGTTCTTCACAGAGGAGAGATCTTTCTATTCCGTTGGCCAAGCGTTAATTGCACGCGTCTCTAAAACAAATGACTAACCCAATAAAGACAAACATACGAAGGATAAAAGCATCGAGAGGATGTTTCAAACGGCAGGTTCGCTTCGATGAACTGTCTTCGACTGGCTCGAGTCGGGGCAACTCGGTCAACCCGGACGAGCTTCGAAGCGAAACAGAGTGGCCAAAGAAACGAGGGAAAAAATCTCCACCTAACTCGATATCTCGAAATTATCGGACTGGAATTATAGGGACTATACCAAAAGAAAAATTGCGGGGTTTCGATGAAACGTTAAACCATAACGTTTAACGGCGGCCTTTACACCAATAGGTGGCGTGTGCCGTTGCGAAAGTATCGAATTCGCGATAAAAGTGTGAACGCTTCAAAGGGTACTTTATTTCGCGGCGAAACTCGATAGCGACCTACATTTTATCCGTAACATTCCCTTTCCCCTCTTTTTGCTGTTTTTCTCTTCTTCTTCTTTTATTTTTTTTTTTCTTTTTCATCCTTCTTTTCCCTCCTTCCTATTGGATAGATTTTTTATCCGCAAACGGGTGCCGGTAACACGTAGTTGGGGGGGAAAAATTCATAGATTTTTATCAACGTGACTATTGATTCGAACGATGGACGTGGAACGAACGAATGCCCGCATCGGCCGTGTCGTTTTTCTCTGACAACGAGTGCCGCGTACTGGCGGTCGATGGAAAATCAACGTGGAAAGGATCAAAGAGCTGGAACGAAGGAGCCGGACCGTGTTTGATCGTTGTTTGAATTAAAGATGACCAGCGCTACCCCCCTGCGGTTCGTTAAAGTACGTATCGACCGATTGGAATCTTTCGCCTTAGCCATACGGAACCCTTCGATCCTACTAATCGATACTCCTAGCGTGAATATATTTTCTTTTCTCGATAGTTTCCTCGGGGATACTATCGGGTCGTAAAATTAGGCTGGTGTTACGGTTGCCTCGACGTGGTACGGTGTTGTAAAATTAGACGAGTCTCGAGGTTCTCGTGCTTCGGAGTTTTGGCGGGAGAATCGATAGAAATTTAAGGAAACGAGTATTTGGATTGCAAAGAGCTAGGACGTTAGATCTTTTCTTGTAATTCCACGTGAAACTGCGTTAAATGCAACGTGACAGTGCATCGATTGGTAAGGTTAGTATATTACGTGCACTATAGCATCGTAGAACTCGATGAGTTTCGATGTTTCGTTGTTCGTACGTTTGAGCGCTCGATAGAAAGAAATTAGGGATTTAGGTTTTTCCCGATTGAAAAGCTTGTGACGATACACAGGGCGCTAAATGACAATGCGACAACGTTCTTTGCAACAATTCTTGATATTTGAATCTGTTTTCTATCATATTAGAATATCGTAGATAACGTCTATGAATTTTTAGAGAATCGACAGGATCTTGTAAAGCTAAATACGCGCAGAAAGGCAGGCTTTTAATTGATTTTAAATGAACATGATTTTAAATGACGGTGCATCAATGCTTCGATCTACTACATTAAATTATAATCCATTACAATATGTTATAATAGACGATAGCGCGTGAGTCGTTGAAGTTACTCCGTGCTTTAATCTATTATATATTATAATCTATTATGGTGTGATAAATTTGCACGGCGCCGTGAATTTTCAATGGTTTTTATATATTGCCACGCGTTTATACTTTTTCAGATACAAATTTAAGTATTACAAATGTCACGCGCTTCTAATTTTTTCCACTGTAACACACGTATTATAAATTTTCATACGTTTGTCCGTTTTTTACTCTAATTTCATTAATTTTTACTCTGTGTAATTACGTTGCATCGAAATAAAAAGTTTATTTATTCATACATGTAGTTGTTAGCTTCTGTTTCGTATACCTAGTACGAAGTATTACAGTTAATAAAAATCTTCATATCGTTGTATTATAAAGTCGTTTCTATCGTACGAGATAAGTTTCATGCAACACAGAAAACAAACGAAATAAAACTAATAAACGTCCTACATACGGCGAATATTCCAGCGTGACGTTCTACCAAATGAATTTATTTTATTAATCCATTCGTGCTTTTCCATTAAATTTATCAACCTTCGTTTGTTGCGTCACACCGAACGTCGTTTCAGTTGTCTTCTTGTAACTTCTTCTTGTTTAACTTCGCTACTCTTCGAGCAAGTTTATTAGATAAAAAAATGACAATAGTTTTTCACCATCGAGTATATTCTGTTCTTATTTCGCTCGATTCGATTCGAAGTTTATCCCGAAAGACTACAACGATCTTTTACGAATAAATAGAAAATCCTTCAAGATGGATCCACGCCAAACTCGATGTTGAATCGCTTCAATCCAAAGACCGTAGTTAGGAGACTTTACGGTACTTCTCGCCAAGTTGAACACCGAGTTCTTCGAGATCTTCGACTTTGAAGTTATGTATGTGCGAATTCTATCTGAGTGCTATTCCTCCTCCT
>NT_176744.1:65260-117826 GCF_000188095.3 Bombus impatiens | reverse complement strand
TCTGCGAATCGTTTCTTAAAGATATATTTTTACTAGCTGGATGTTCGAGTCGACGAGATTTTTAATTTGTATATTTGTAAAGAGGAGATTCTAATTATTGGGTCGTCGGAAAAGTTTCTTTCGTTTCATAAGTGAAATAATAGATGCACAACATTTTTTATTTTATATTATTTTATGGATTTATGTATGATCCATTTTGTAGTAATAGAATAAAATGGATCAAATGTAATTGAATTAAAATAGTATAGAACAAAAAATGTTGTGCATCTACTACTTCCTTATAAAACGAAAGGAAGTTTTCGGACAACCTAATATTTAACTGGCAGAACGATCAAAATGATCAGGTGGTCATTTTACATAGGACATTTTACGTATACAAATTTTGGCAGGTAAAATTTAATAGATTGTGATGCAAATTACACTACGCGATAAAAATACGCAATTTCATATACGTATATATTTTTCATCGTATATTCACGTAAACATCTTTAGTTTGCAACGAATTCAAATTTTTGTATTAACGGTGTAACTTCAGCTTAGTATAATTATACGATATTTAGGTCATAGGACTCGTTACAGATAATTTTAAACCGACAGAGCTAATGACAACAACATTGACCCCAATCGTCGCAAAATTTTAAACATTTACATTATGGGATACTATCTTATTACATAAATAATACAATCGTTCGTTAATACGACTGAATCATTTTTTAAAGTAAATAACACAATCGATGATCGATACTATCGAATAGTTCTTTTAAATAATTAATACTATTGAGATATGTATAATTTCGTGTACTAGACTAGATTGGCTGCGTAGTAGAGAGAGAGCGCTGAAACACGTGCAAACGTATGTCGACGAAGCTCTTGGAAATAGTTTGTTAAATGAATCTAAAACTACTTTAATATAGATTCTAACCTTGGTATTCCTTTACTTGTATTTCGCCAATTAAGATCCACGATTCTCCGCAAATACGATTAGTAATTAATACGAGCGAATAAACAATTCTAATTACATATCATACGTAATAAATATATAAATTGGCAAACTCGAAAAACTTCTCGCAACCTTATTTCCGCCAGTCACCGACCTAGGCACGGCGAATCGGAAGATTTACGAAATTCCCTTAAAACGTGACGGGATACTAGCCTAAATAACACAGACGTGCTTGAAGGCCTACTGAAAACTCTATTCTCATGGAAAATATTAGGACGCACGTTTGCTGATTTAAAAGGAGGAAAAGAGAAGAGAGAAGGAAAGTAGAACAGTTTGGTCCTGCGTGTATTATTCACGAGGATATTCGATCTTCTTCTATCCCCGCAGCCGTTCGTCAGCCAGAGCCTCGAGGATGCAAACGTTCTCGCAGCCACGCGCTAAGGGTGTACGGCGAGATTTATGAACGGGGAAGGTCCTTAAGAGAATTACCTTTGCAGGTGGCATGGTCGGGAAGAGACCACTTCCTTTTAAAAGACTCCGATGCGAGCCACGAAGAAAGATTCCTTGACAAACTCGCTAAAAAGGATTACCTTCTCTCCTTCGAAAGGGCTCTATACAAAACGGCGCCGTTCAGCCACTCGAATTGACATCCTCTCTGCTTGATAAACGATCCCTGATTCGTGTCACACACGAACATCAGCGAGATGCTTTCAGAATACAATGATTAATCTCTGATTTTTGTTTATCGTTTTTCGCACCTTTCTTCTTCATTTTACATTTATTCCTTTCATTATTATTACATTGAATTATATTTTATATTTATTTTTATATTAATTTATCGGTAATTGTCGGCAGTATTTTAACGTCGATAACGAAACTTTTAGTCGTCAGGATATTTCGCAGAATTTGCAGCGTGATTTATGTATACGCGTATATACATAAATTATTGTTGCTTTTGTTATCGAATTTATTGTTATCGAATCGTAATTGAGCAAATTTTGTTAGCTCGATGTTAGAGTCGTAATATAAGCCGAGAGCTATCGATCATAATCTCTTACAAATGCTCGACAATTTGTTAAGTAATGCGACTTTGTCAACACACGAATCAACGGAACATTTGAATCGGGAGAGACTCGTATTATTGTGCCTTGGAATAGCAACGTTGTTTTGGTTTGCTATGTTCAAAGATAAACGAACTCCGGACAAAACATTATCGTCGTTATTTGTAATCGTCAACCGGAGTTACATTTGAACTTCTTATAATAACACCGGTCGATACAAATAGACAAACGTGCTCTCTAGGACAGTCTTCATAGCGAGTTATACAGTGGAATAAGCGAGTGATTATAGCGAGTCACATAGAGTCGAATAGCGAGCGTATAGTTAAAGAGTAGCATCGAGCGAGCAACGATTGGATTGGCAAATGTGCCTGCGGATTTTCTCAATACATTTGTCGCACATTTTTTTGTTTTGCCAACGTGTATATCTTTTTCTTGTTGTTTAGACTTTCACCTTTAATTTAGTAAAAAAATCGTATCGATTAGTTATTTAATTTTGTTTTTAACCCAATTTAAAAATGGATACACATATCAAGCATTTGGATCATCTTTTAATATATTATTTCCAAAGAGGCAAGAGCGTAACGCAAGCATGGAATAAGATATGTAACATATATGGGAAGAATGCCGTGAAATTAGGGCTGTGTCAAGACTGGTATCGCAAATTTTATGCGTATAGTCTTTCAGAGAAATATATCGCATCGTGTGAACGCCGAGGTCCAATTGATCAGGAACTTGTCAAGGCCATTGCCGACAGATATCCTGATCACACATTGTATGAGATTGCACTCATGGCCAAAGCATCGATTCCATATACTATAGAAAAATTGCGACAGATTAGGTATCGGAGGAATGAGGGTTTATGGGTCTATGAAGGGCTTGATCTAAAGGATATGGCGCGGCGCTTTAACCTCTGCATGTCGCATCTGACATTCAACCACTCGAATCCATTTCTGAAACGACTGATCGTTGGTGACGAAAGGTGGATATTTTATAAGAAGAATATTCGGGGAGGACTGCACATAAAGGAAAACCTGCACATTCTACTGATAATTTGGTGGGATTATAAAGGAGTTCTATACTTTGAACTTTTACCAGAAAACAGACGGACTACTGCGGACGAGTACGTTAGACTACTGAGCAAAATGAACTCTCTATTTCAAGAAGAGCGGCCAGAATTGGCAAATAGTGGAGATGTTATTTTCCATCATTGTAATGCAAAGCTCTACGCATCTACGGCCGTTTGCCGAAAGATATTGGAACTACGTTGGAATGTGTTGATACATCCAACACTTAGCTCTGACCTTTCGCCTACAAATTACTATTTATTGCGTTCCTTGCAGGTCTCCTTAGATGATACAAGTTTTAATGACGTTGATGATGTAAACTTGCATTTACTTCGATTTTTTTTTACTAACAAAACTCCAGAGTTTTATGAACATGGAATTATGACACTGCCTGCAAGATGGCAAATGGTCGTCGAGAACTACGGACAATTGCTGATTGATTAAAGTTATATTTTTAAGCAAAAATTTTGAATTTTCCTTCTTATTTAAAGTGATCTTGATATAATCGAGTATTACAATTGTATCACTCGTCTCTTTTAATAAACCAACCAACGCGTTTAGTAAATCATCTCACTTTGGCAAAGATCGTACGAGTCCCGGGAAATACTCTCTCACAAAAGTATACATAAAATGTCTACTAAAGATGGCCACCTGATCATTTTAATCGCTCTACTGGTTAAATAATTAGAATCTCATCTCTACAAATGTACAAATTAAAAATTACATCGACGGGAACATTCTTCGACTGTTAGTCGACCGTAAACCTCCGAACGGGACGGAACTCTCAACCTAAAAAGGGACATCAGGCTTAGGTCCTGACAGTGTGCGCGTCAAAGTAAACAACCATCCTCCAAAGGAAAAAGAAAAAGTGACAAAAAGTGAAAAATTCTGCAATGACATCGTCGCTATAAATAAAAAATAAAAATAAAAAAAACAAGACAAAATAAAAGTATATAAAAAAATAGAAGACATCGATAACGAAGCAAAAAGCAAGAAAACGGAACCCACCTTAGAATGAATAAAAAACCCACCAAAAGAAAAATAAACTCGCAAAAAGCGGCCAAGGAAATCAACAATAGCTTAAGACTTTCCGCGCAAAAGACGCGGAAACCGAACCCCCAACCAAACCTATTTGCCAGGACCAGAGGATTAGAAGATATCCTAAAAAACTCAGAAGAAAAGTATCTCTCCGCCCAGGACGAAAGGACTAAGGAAGTCAGAAACATGAGGCCCATAAAAGCTGCCTCGCCCCCAGCGATCACAACAAAAAACAGATTTAGCCTACTAGAACCAGAACCACATCCACAATCACAGCCGGGACCAGCAATCTACTCGACATCGAGCTCAACGCTAGAGCAAATAAAAAAGAAAAACCAAGTATTACGTGACAAAATGGGAAAACACAGTCCCACCATACCGCCAAAGCAATCAACACCGCAGGGGCGACAGGCCTCATCGTACAACCCGGGAGGCCCAGCGTCACCAGCATCACCACGAGGGGCGGGGGGAGGGGGCACACGACGAACACCCCAGCAGATACACCGCAGAGGAACGTACGAACGCCCCATCCGCTACAAGGGAAAACAACCCGCCGCCTATCGACATAACTCTACAAGACCCAAAGGACACGGTAACGCTTATAGAGAAAGTAGGAAACATCGAACAATTCCATATTAAAAGGTAAACATGCTCTCTACCTCCGAAACCTACCCGATTTCCACAAAGCTAAAGAAACACTCCTTGCAGCCAACGCAACCTTTTATACGTATACACCCAAAACAGAGAAACACCACACATACTCGTTAAAAGGCTTAGACAATAGTTACACTGAAACGGAAATACTCACAGACCTACAAGCTTTACAAATAGACGACGTCCAATTTACAAAAATCTCACGATTTACGACAAAAAGATCGAGGGAGAGCAATATATTGCTCCCAATTTGCATAATACAGGTATCCCCCGACAGCGATATAAGCAACCTATTAAAAACAAACCATTTTAACTACTTCAAAATAAAATGGGGAAAAATAATAAAAAAACATGATGACATAACTCAGTGCCACAAATGCCAGCGACTAGGTCACACAGCACAAAACTGTAACCTAAACTACCGCTGTGTAAAATGCACCGAGCCCCATGGTCCAGGCGAGCGCAAAATAAAAAAAGAAGAAGCAGTAACCAAAGAGGAAATATTCTGCGTTAACTGCAAAAACTACGGACACCTCGCGTCGTACAAGGGGTGCACCAAACTCGTAGAGCTGAGCAAAAAGCTAGCTGAAAAAAAGAAAAAAGCAAGGAATTGCCCAAATTTTTTTTTTTTTTTATTATTATTATTTAATTTAAACTTTACAATTTGTCCAGCTGGACATTTGGTAAATTTTTCTAACTTAATTGGTATGTAACATGTGGATGGCTACCCCCAGTGAGATACCATCTTCGAAGAATTGCCCAAATAAGCCGTAAATACGTCTCAGAACTAAAGTTCTTCGACGTAGTGAAACAACAAACAAAACTAAATCAAATAATCGAAAACACAACACAAATAACAAACTTAAATCCGCGATCGAGCCAAAGCGCAACTACAATCGATAACACCCCCAACAAAGCGTTATAAACGTTATCGAAGACTTCAAAAAAAGTATCCTCCAAGCGTTAAAAGAACAACAAACGCAATTAAATGAGATAAAAAAACACTAACAACGCACGAAGAAAGGATCGACGCCATCTTCAGCACTTTCAATAGTACAGAGGACGAATAACCAAAATCCACTAAACCAACAATTACAGCAAAAAACATATAAATTTCTCTCTTGGTTTGAAACTCTAATTCCAAACCAAAAAAGATACAGTATGCTAACGCTAATAAATAAAGAAATCCCCGACAACCCCCGACATCGTACTCGTCTCAGAAACAAAACTAAATAAAAAACACAAAGTACACTTCAAAAACTACTCCATGATAAGACACGACAGACCGAACGCCAGCCAAGGAGGAGGAACAGCAATCCTCGTAAAAAAGCCCATAAAACACAAAACAATTCTAAATGACAAAATAACAAGTTTCAAAATCCTAGAAACAACGATCATAAAAATAAAAATAAGCGATAAGGAAAACTTGTTTATCACGGCAGCCTACGCAACCCTCGGAAACCAGAAAGAATTTAGCGACGAATTCAATAAACTTTTCGAACTCTTACAGCTCGATAAACCGAAAAACTACTATATAATAGCAGGCGACCTTAACGCAAAACATACAAGCTGGAAAAACGAAATAAACAACACGAGAGGCAACTTCATTAGAAAAAATTGTATTAAACAAAAAAAATGTAAAACGCCGACACATAATATAGTATGGCTACGTCGTACCGCCGCGTATAGGTACCTTTGCCTAACACATCATTACAAAAATTCACCGTTTATTGTGAATACCAAAATGTATTTAAAACTGTATCTTGGGTTAAATAAACGTCATTAAAAAAAAAAAAATTCTTCGACTGTGAAAATAATCAGCGAATTTCCAGCGCTGAAAATACCTAACCCCCTTATACAAGCAGGATCTTCCAACAGACAGTTTTCGTTTAGCCAGGAACAAAGTCTTCGTACCCAGGTTGTGCGCCGAAGTTCGCCAGCTGTCGTCTGTTCGGATCGTTCTGCCTTATTTATAAGAGTGCCGATACGCGTGCAAATGTATATCGACGAAGATCCTGGAAATCATTTACTAAATAAATTTTAAACAAAACACAGAAGGACGCTTGTCTTTGTCAAAAAACAAAAAGGTAACGAACAATTATATGCTTGTACAACATTAACGTGATATTATTATTACAACAATAAACCGATTCTGACTAGAATAAAAATGTAGATTATTTTAAAGTGTAAAATATTAGATTTTCGAGTTACGAAATATAGGGTGGACAAAAACGTTTCTTCCCACTGAAGATTAATTTAACGCGATATCGCAAATACTTTTAAAAGATGATAATACAGATGAGAGTATAACGAGACAAATACGTGTTTTGGTTACATAATTTCTTTAAGCGTGATAGAGAAGCAACGCGATGTACGAGCCTTCTACATTAGAAAAGTTGAGAGGAAGAAAGCAGAAGATAAGGCGATAGAAAGCAGGCAACACGAGCTTTCAAAAACTGGGACAGGCGTCGCTTTTTATCTTCCCCTCCTACCTTGCCCTATTTCCCCCTCTCTTGTCTTTTCTTTTTCTTTTTATCTCTACTCTCTTACTGTTTTCTAATATTATTTTCGTCTAAGTGTTTCATCCATTCTCGCCTCCTTTTCCATTTCGTCTCTTTTCCCCCGTCTTTGCTCGCCCTATTTTTAACCTTTCATTCTCACTGACGAATGAAACAACGAAGACTCGAAAGTAGAACTAGCCAAAGACAAGCGATAAAAACGATCGAGAAATCCAGGCGAGTGGCTATTTCTTTCCCCAAAATCTATCAAAAGGGACTTCCTTAAAGCGTACAATTATCGCACAGAGATTAATTAACACGAAGATGTTCCGCGAACAAAGGAAAGTTTCGCCAAGATTCTCTCCTCGAACTCGAGGATCATTAAAATTTTCAATGTCTCTCGAGCCGCTCGCAAATCAATTCCTCCATCTTCCTCTTCGTCGTTCTCCTTGCAAAATCGCGCAAAGATCTACGATAGCGATCTCGTAATCACAATCAATCATATTTCTAGAAGATACTCGTATTTGTATCGATATTAATATTAATATTTGTACATGATATTACATAGAAACGAATCTCGAAATATCTTTCTCATGTTTGTAGCTCTTGCCGGTTCACAATTTAAAACGAAAACATAATACTTCAACAAATAGAGTCTGAAACGTTCGATGTTATACGTAGAACGGTTTAGAACGAACTACGAGAGAAGAGAATATTTTTTTTATTTATTTATTTATTTACATTTTACAATTTGTCCAGTAGGACATTTGGTAAAATATTATAGATTAGTGGTATAATAATATAACATGTGGATGGCTACCCCCAGTAACCAGCAACCAGGGATACCATCTTCGAATGTGAGAGAATATGAAAAACGTAATTGCATTGTTCGAGGTACGGAGAAACAGAAGGTCGATGGAAAAATTGTTTGGCGCGATTTCCAAAAAGAATTCTCGCTACCGAGAGAACAAAGATATTAATTGCTTCAAATTAATTGACGTTTTCTAAACAAATTGCCTGATGAAACTCTCGCATCTTTGATGATACATTTTTCTTTATATTCGACGATGAAAACAAGAAAATTCCGTTTAGTAACCAACCTAAGACATTCTTACAACATCGTGTACGATATTTTAAACAAATTGCATGGGATTGAAGTTTTACTTACCTCGGTAGTGGGAAATTTTATACGCCGCAATCGGTAAATTCAGATTCCGATATTTCAAAAAGACAAATTGATCGATCTTTCGTCGTATCCCATGGAAAGCAATCGCAAAAGGAAAGCGGATAACCGGGGAACATCTGTCGCTCGATGGCCATTATCGTCCCATTCGCGGCAACGATCGGCTACCGTTTCTAATCCGCGTTCTGCAAAATTTCTCTGTTGAACCGGTCGTTCCGCCACTCGTTACATCCGGTATTTCCAGCGTTTCTCGTTATCGTGGAACAAATGGAGCCCAAGTTCCCGCGAGGCAGTTCCTTGAAAACGCCTGGTTAACAGGCGGCGATCGATCTGTCGGATTCGCGCGGCAGTTGGTTCGAATTAAGCGGCGGAACTTAATTATTCAATCGGCTCGTCAATCGGCTCGCGGAGGCTGCCAGCGGCGGGAAGAATCGGGCAAAGGTGTTCGGGTTAATAGAGGCGGAAATAAAAGTTGCGCAGGATCGAGAAAGCGGCTGAGCGAATGGAAGCGACGGAGGGCCGCGAAATGCAAAGGAAGTGAAAAAAGTTCGGAAAGGATGGCGCGAATGGAGGGAAAGTGTGGATTCGTGGGTGTGAGTTTTGATGGTAATTTAATAGGCAGATTAATTTGTATATGTCGAAGTAACTACTTCGAGAAAAACTCTACGTCTTTGTTTACGTGTCGGAGATGAAAGGACATCGGGGCCTTCCCTTTGCAACTTTGGGAAAATCCCTTAACACCGTAATTTAGATTCTATTATAGGCGTAATTGAAGAATTGTCGTCGTTCGATCCGATCGTATTCTTCGAGATTCGTGATAACGAGCTTAGGCTCGAGGCCGAACGTAGCCGCGGTCATGGGATGAACGCTTTGTCTAACAAAGGTACGGAGTAATTCTATAGCTCTCCTTAAAAAAGGTGATTTCGATAAATTAAGGCGAAGTTTGGGCTCTGATAATTAATATTACCCACCTGTAGTCTGCAATTAAATACGTTATACATAGAAGATAGTAAATAGAACGACACGGTGAAAATAAGTAAATATATTCTGACATAATAACATCTATCACGTTTTTGGTAACTCGGCAGACGAAAAGTCTGAAATTAGTTATTTTATTGGTTTGGTAATTCTAACGCTAATAAATGAAAATGGAACTTCGTAACTGCGAGATTTCGTTCGAAACGATACGTTAGACCGGGACGATTTATAGAATAGATTTATAAATGTTCAATTTTTAATTTCGTAGAAATGTTATCGTCTAAGTTACTGTTTTTGTAGGTGAAAGGATTTTGTAGGTGTAGGATTAAAACAAAATTAATAGTAGCAAAATAAATGGTAGAATACGTTGCATGGAATAATCTATCGGACGAAGTAGAAAAACGTATACGGTCTGAGTATAGAAAACAGGGTAAAATAAATTCACGAAATAAGAGGGAAGAGTAAGAAGAGTAAGAGGGAAGAGCAAGAAATAGATAAGATATTAAGAAATAAGAGAAAACAAATTGGTATAAATAGCGGCAAAAGTCAAGGATTAGAGGATAGCATAAAGAATTATGGTTTCGATAAGAAACATATTAAGAAGATTGAGATGCGTTCAAAGAAACAATGTAAAAAGAGAGCGTGCAGAACCGATGGGAAAAAGAAGAGAGTAAGAAGAATGAAATACGGATAGTATCGCTGTGTAAAGAAGATAATGAGAAACATCGAGGATCGATAAAAGCGAGGGAAGCAAAACGAATAAAAGTAAAATGGAATGGAAAGGAAGAAAAAGAGAATACGAAGATAATAACGAGGAAGAAGGCGAAGAAATAGACAGAAAACGCGAGTTCGAGGGGGTGAGAGTTGGCAGCATCGACTAGAAACGAGGCGATTAACCGTCGCCGTGCTAGACTTCACAGATCGGGTGTCCATGTTAATGGAGGACGATTTTCTAATAACGAGTGCCACGTTCTTTCTGCTTTTACGAGTTCACCGATGATTCCACGGAGGAAAGAAGTGGAACGAACCTTTCTTCGACCAGCTTTAATTGCTCTTTCTCGATTGTTTTATCGTACCTTCTCTCCTGAGAATCTCCTCTGCAGACCTTGGAAAATGATCATACCTAAGCGAAATAGGAAGACGAAATTGGAACGTACGGCTGTAGCTTTCTCGTTCCAACCATCCCGCATATTCTAGAAACATTCGTACGTAGAGTGGAATTTTTGGAAACCCCGCGTGGTTATTTGCTGCGAATGAACGACAATGAGATTCGCGTGATCGAAGAGCGTATGGCTACGAAATATTTTGGCTAAACGCGACTGGATATGTCTTAGGTATATTTCCATAGCTTTCGTAGGACGAGTGAAAGAGATTGTAAAATAGAGAAGAGATATATCGCGTGGAAGACGCGCGCTTGAATTAATTGCTGAATAGCATTGAATTTACTTTTGAGCAATTCTATTTTATTTCGCGCGTGCTCTATCTTTAGAACTATTCTTAATTCGTTGATTTGCGTTGCTTAATTCGTTGCTTTAACAGGTAAGAATTCTATCGATATTTTAAAAAATAATATTTCCACGTACGCAACGACGATTCTTTCATACGTTGTGAGATTGTTAAATTTAAGAAAGTTAAAAATAAAAGCACACGATTGTTGGATTTAAAACGATGCAAAGAACGCGAACCGGTTTACACGCTTAATTACAATTGTATTTGGTTGCAAATAATTTTACAGCCACATCTATTCATCCTTTTGCGGAATCAACTTCTTGTCAACTTCGCGTGAAAATTAAGAAAGTACGTTCTAACTATTCCTAAATTTTATTAGTTTGGAAAACGTAATAAGGACTTTCTCGAATTTAGAAGATTCCAATTAGAAATTTTCGCGGTGGCCGATCGAAAAACTGGACGCGGAGGGAACGAAAGGCAAAACGTTTCGCAAAAGTTAAGAACACGTGACGGAGATGTCGAGGAAGAAAATAGAGACGGCGTGGCGCAGGGTCGAAATCTGCGAAGTGGAGAAGTTTTAAAGGGGTTGCGAGGTCCCGTTCGCAAAGCCGATCTTGAAAGCCACTCTGTCCGAGATACCGTGAAGGAAACTTCTTTTCTCCCCCTTGACCATAAAATGACTGCAAAAACTTCAATAATTCTTGACCCTTGGCCGTATTTCAATATTTAAACAACGTTCAGCCGTCCAGTAGCCTCGCATTGTTTTGCATGAATCGCCTTTGCGAGCCTTTGATAGTTTACAACTTCGATCATATTCGTTTCAACGATAAATAAAGGGATACTTTCTTCCCTCCTTTGTCGTTTCCCTTTTTAATGTTAATCGAACAGCGATATATATGTCGAAGATGTAGGGACAACGGGCCTTTCTTTTGCAATTTTGGGAAC
Organism: Bombus impatiens; assembly: GCF_000188095.3. Classification (NCBI taxonomy): domain Eukaryota; kingdom Metazoa; phylum Arthropoda; class Insecta; order Hymenoptera; family Apidae; genus Bombus; species Bombus impatiens. The sequence continues at coordinate 106,016 of NT_176744.1, read as the reverse complement.
ATCCCCGATACTTTGGTCTAAACTATTTATTACAACTGTACTTAAATAATAGAACTTAGAAATAGTTGTCGCGATACGATCTGATTACGTTTGTCCGGGATTTGTGACGGTGGGCTTGGGCTCCAAGTGACACAACTGGTCGCCGAACGCAACCACGGTCGCGGGATAAACCTTTTTACTTAACAGAAGAAGTACCAGTATCGAAGGACACACGCTGTATTAACAAACAAACCCAGGGTAGGAGCAATGTCGGCTCTACGCGGGTCTGCCTAGTAACGGCGCCTGGAATTTTTGTCGATATCCCTGGTCAATATGCGATTGACAAACGTGATCGTGTCAGTCGTTTATTCTTGCGATCACCTTGGAGAGTTTGCACAAATCGTCTTGTCAGTCAGAAAGATACCGAGCGTCACAGCTAACGTCACTTTGTGTTTCAAAATAGATTCAATTGTACAAAGAGCTTTCCCGTTGACCGTGGATTCCTTATTGAACCTACGAACATTGTCTTTAACATCAAGAGTGTGTGGCGGATGGGTACCATCAGGACGCCAACAGGTCGAGGCATCAAACGCGGCCGTAACACCTCCCGGGCGATCCGGGTACCAACCGCCAACACCAGAGGGCTACTACGACGACAACAGAGTCTGTCTGTTTCGCTAGCGGTCGAATATACGAGCGCACGATACAAATACCGCACCTAGCGAGACTCCCTCTACGTCTAAGGCAGGGACTACCTTAGGGGCATAGCTTTACCGACGAGTCCACCGGTAGTCCCGGGACGAAACGCGCGTTCCCTTTTCACCTGGCAGCGACTGCACTACCCCCAAAAGTGTCTAATCAACACGTTTAATCGTCAAACTCTGCTAAATCAACATTTGTACTTATATGTCGGAAAAGAGTCAGGAACAGGGTTGTAGGCGTTTGATAGACCTCCCTTGGAGTTGGCCATCGTTGTGTGATAACGAAGACGCGGCCTGATGCTACGAGTATGGACACTACCGATTCGACAGTCAACAGCGGTGATTGGACACTTGCGATGTTAGCGACGTTGGTCTTAGGTTCGATGACGAATCCGCGGTCAACGGGATGAAAGAGATACTTGCTCTAACTCAAACTCACTGACCGTCAGGCGCTGCTCCCCTCGTCGGTGGGATCTCAAGAAAGAACGAATCTTCGTCCCAATGATGCCACAGGTTTCGTCCCGATGATGCCACCGAGGAAGACTATGATGGGGTGTGTCTGAGGACACGAGATCATCGGATTCGTCGAGTGTAGCCCTCGTTCCGAAAGTAAGGGAAATTGACGTCGCTGTCAATTGGTCAATTTGGGACAAAGACTGTCTGTCCGTTTGGAAAATCTTAATTACCGGAAAACCCCAGGTTTTATAGCGGGTCCTCGGGCTAACGACTTGCGCTGTGTACGTGCCTCAACATCAGGTATTCGTTGTCCGAAGGAACCGTTGGAATGTTTTACTGTCAAGTACCTCTATTGGTATTTCTTTTAACGAGGATCATACTATAATTCCACACCTTTGCTAGGCGAAGCGCCCGTCCCGTTGACCGCGGCTACGTTTGGCGACTGATGGTCGCCTTGAGCCCAAGTTTATTATCACAAATCGCAAACAAGTACAATTGGGCAGGATGACGGCAAATTGTTTAATTACGACTGTAAACTTTAATTGCAATTTTACGGATTTTCCCGAAGTTCCAGAGGGACGGCTCCGGCGTCCTTTCATCTTCGACATATAATTGTAAATGTAATCTCCATTGAACAACAACGATGGCTTGTCCTAATGAAGATACGTGTAGTATCGCGGAAAAGGGACTAAGAAACATCGAGTTAACCATGGACAATGTCGCGAGAGCCGAGGCGCTGTCGGGTCTATCAATGTATCCTCGGTCTTTTCAAGTGCATAGTTTCGTAGAAAAGACCTACGTGACCCTGGCCACGAGCGTCTGCGGAACACGTATGCGGTGGACCTAGCAAAAGACAAAAGAGGATGCTACAACGGCCAGAATGCGAGTTGAGAAGCGCAGTATGAGTTGAGAGGTCACGGAGTGTGAATCGAGAAGTCAGAGAGTGCGAGTGGAGGAGCGGGTTAGTATGATAATAAGACGTACGACGATATTGTGATCGGTCCTTTTGTTATTGAGTATCGCTTATTAAACTACGCTAAACTCTAAATAAAACATCATTGCTTGTCCTTACTCTAAGATCCATAAGTTACTACATACGTTACACCGCCCCTAAGTCTAACGCCAACCCGACCAAGCCGACATATATATAGCGAAAGAAAGTAAATAAATCAGCGATAGACAGTATACGATTTAGAAAAGTTTGTGAAACTAGATCGCGATTATATTAGGTTGTTCGAAAAGTTTCTTTTGTTTCATAAGATGATAATAGACGAACAACAATTTCTGTTTTATAGTATTTTATTGAATTAGGTATCATCTATTCCGTTATATTTCTATTATTACGTTCGTGTTTAATTCACTAAACTAATATAAAACGAAAAACATTGTGCGTCTATTATCTCTATATTATAAAATGAAAGAAACTTTTCGGACAACGTAATAGATAAATTGGACGACTTTGTGAAAATTTCAGAAACCTGAGTGAATATACGTGAAATTTTGTTGTTTGTTGCAATTTTACGAAGAGGGTTGCGCGTTAGTTAAAGAATATGTGAAAACAGTTTTTCTTAACGCGTAACTAAATAATGGGAATAATCTAAGTAAAACAGCGTTAAATAAAAATATCGCAATTTTATATTAAAGATGCATCCGTTTTCTCGATGTTTCAATCGAAATGTTATCATTCTCGAAGAGAAGACATCTGTAAGGTACAGACCTTTCCAATGTATGAAATTAAATTTACAGGTGTAAGTAGTAGAATCCCTGCTTGGTCAGACAAACGTGACACTGCGAGGTATTAACTGACACTGACTGTGATGGAAGTTGTACCTGATCGGATTAGTAAAATAGAAGCCGTTTCTATATGTGCATCAAGTAGAGCTTGTATTTACATTAGTCAAGTAAAGGCACGCCTTTAGCCAGCCAAACTGGAATGGAACTGCGCCTGATGCGACAAGTAGAATACGAACGTGTCTCGTATGCGTTAGCAAAGACAAGCGTATTTCATAGTAGGATAAGATAGATCGTGGTAACGCTCACTCGTTTCTACGACTTCTACGTAAACTTTTCTTAACGTTGTTTTATTTTATTATCAACGTCTATATGACACATATGAGTATTAATCGATAATAATTAAAGGAATGTCAATGGAAAAGTGATATATACGAATGGTATAAAATGCTTAATTTGCAAAAACTGGAGATAAATTTAAATTTTAATAAAAAATCTACATATTTTCAAATATTCAAAAGACATTAACTATGAAGTAAAACAAGCGTATACGGTTTCTCATCCGGATAAAAATATGGATAATAAAGAGACGTATCGTCCCCTGTGTTTGTGTATTTTTTTTTTCTGTAAATACGCACTTGTATCATTTTTCCATCGTACCTTTTAATCACATTATCTGCAAATTTGAACAGAGAATTGAAAATGTTACGATCCATTATCGGTCTTTCCATCATTCTGTTTTATTATAGTATTTAAACAATAGTACATACGATGAATACCAATGGAAACTCAACGGCGGATGGTGAAACACAATTGGAAAATGTACGTAACAAAAATATGAAATAAAAATATTGGCCATGTGGTCATTTTCCCACGTTCAACGCCAAGTTTCCATTTTATCCCTAAAGTTTAATTTCCAACGGAACGCGATATTATCCAATATGTACACGCGCGTTTCATATACGTTTCCCAGCGGGAACAAAGGCGAAACCGAAAAACAATCGTTCAACGGAAATACGTAAAAATCGTTTATCTCCGGTACTTTCGTGGTTTTGGCCGCAGACTTCGTTGCACGGAAGGATTGAAAAAATTCGAGAACGGTTCTCTGAGATCGAACATCTGCCCGTTAGAAAATTTCCTGCTACCCAGAATCAGAGCGAAGATATTTCGAGATATTTCTGATTCTCGAATATTATTTCTTTTCCGTTTTCCTTTTCTTCTTTTCCTGTACACAGCTCCATGGCCATTGTTCTACCCGATATTATTCGCATATATCGTCTCATCGTATCACGGTTATTGCGATCATCAATTTGAAATGTCCACCTCTGTAACGTATAATACGATACAGTTGAAACAATAACGTTGCGTGTTAATAAATGTGGATTCAAATAAAAACGTACGATATTATACGGTTGAAACAATATTGTCACGCGTTAATAACTGCGGATACGGATAAACACAGGGAATATCGAAGCATTTAAACGCGCTTGTAACGCGAATACTATAATATTTGGATCGAATTGCTTCTATTTTGTAAGAGATACAAGATATATGTACGAATAAATCCACTTTTGTTATTATGCTATTTTAATGCTATTTGATGGTTAGAAAAACGTATTTTGATGTAACATAGTCAATTTTCGAGCAAAGTTTCTCGCGTATATTTTGGCGAATATATTACTTGTTATTGGTTAAGCTTTAAATTTGCATTACAAATGCTATCAACTACGTTGCACCAAAAACAATGGTCAACCTGGTCGTTCGATCAATCAGAATTTCTGCGAAAGCTTCATTCGAAAATCCATCGAAGCGTGGACAAACTTCCGCAGCCGTGTTTAACGAGTCATCGACGACACAGGAAGCATCGCGATTCAAATTCCATGGCATGAGGCGATTAACGTTTTCAGAACCGGAAATATCGATTTACGTGTTCCTATAAGCGAACATCACGAAGAGAACGCCGAGTTAATATCGAGATACCGAAATAACATACATCGAATTTAGATCGTTTCGTGATGAGCTTTTCTTTATGCAGTGGGTTAAGGCATTCGGAGAAATAAATAAAAAAATCTGTTTCCGATAGAATCGAAAATAAACGAATCGCGATTAAATTGCTTAAATTCGAATCTTACGATTTCTGCTTACGTCGTTGGAAAGTAACAAAAGACGAAAGGAAGACTTTTCATAAAATAGCTCGTTTTATTCTGTTTTTCAGTAAAGCGTAACAAAGTTTCAAAAATGTAAATCTCATGCATCTCGTTGTCCACTAGTCGCGTATTCACGACACTTTTATAACATTCTGCTTGCTTTTATTATCTATTTATTTATTTCCTTTTTTTTTGTAATACAACATTTATGTGCAAATTCTACTTATTCTTAACTCTATTCAATAAAATCTGTTCATTAACGCGTTAGCTGTCACGATAGTTATCGGAATTCCATAGACTAAAAAGTGGTCGACAACGCGAATGACTTGGATAAGAGAGAAAAAGCATGGAAATAAAATGTAATACTATCTTGCAAAAATTAAATGCTAAACGTATATTTCAATTTATTGCGGCTCTCAAAGAAAAATATACGTATAAAATGTTTGAACAACCCTCGACAAATTTAAATAATATTCTTTCCATCCTCTTCCAATATAATTACTTCGTTTAACGCGATAATAGCAATAACATTCTTCGTGCTTGGCCTCGAGGCTAAAAAATGAACTTGGCTTAAGAAAATTCTCAGCTTACAATTCTCTACTAATCTTTCGTCCCTCTCAATCGCTCAAATCTTTCGTTTTCTATTCCCTATCAATATCTTCCCTTACTTCCTATCTCGTTAACGTTACTTTGTACCATCGCTCGTTTACCTGCTCGAATCCCTTACACTTACCACGTGCGATCGCAATTTTTAATTTGTCAACGATGCGTGAAAAATGGCAAAAAGAAACGACATCGGTCGTTCGTAATATACGTATTTCGATCTAATCGATTTCCAAGGCAGGACGTATGAATCTCGCATGGCGCGTGAACGCGTTATGTGCCATCGTTTCCAATCGCGCTTACCTCGTTTGATTAAACGCGAAATTCTGTTAATAATTATAATTTTTAATTTGCCAACGATGCACGAGATCGCGTCGAACGTAATGTCCACGGGGGACAGCCAACGACGACGACGGGGCTTTGCCATGGAATTTCCGCTTCGACACCGATAGACGAGGCCATCGTCGCGTCTCGCCGGATTAAATTATAACGTCGACCCTGATTTACATCGATAGCGCTGCAAACTCTCGGTCGTCGGTTCGTTAGAAAGTTTCACGGAAGTGTCGCAGTTGGTGTGTTCCCGGTGCTACCAACCCTGAGCAACGACTGCCATGCAAACAGGGGTGCGCGCGCGAGCGCATACCACTAGTCTACGTTCTAATACTTTGGTCACGGATACTCCGGTTACAGATACCAACACAGAGACAGAGACCTTCGAGGTCTATTTGTTTTCAGTTACTTTTCCCAGGAAGTTGCACATCGACCCTCTGCTGATTTACAATTCTCCGCTTCCTTCGGTCCACTGGTGGTCGGTCATGCATATTTAATCGCCGCACGGCCATCAACGGATAACTAGGCTCGCCTCCTTTCTCGCGAAATCCTTCAGAAGTGGTTCTCCGCTTGGAAACTTGAGCGGACGAACATACGTTTGCGTCTTTCCTTGTCTTCCTTTCGGGTTACACAGCGTTCTCAAGGCGAAGCACACGCGTTCTTGCTCCCGGATTTATGTTCTTTAGTCTGGAATAAGCGTTGCGGTTGTTAGCCTCGGTGGTGCTAACAGTCGGCGGATGCATTAGGTTAGGTGGTAATTTAGTGGAACAGGACTCTGGCGTGCAATTAAGGAAATTTTGCGACTCGAAAGTTACGTACTATCGGTTATATTAATGATAAAATAGGATATCAGCGATAAAACTAGTATAGTTTCAGAAGTGAATTTTACGAATTAAAAGTTAGCCGATTGTTTTACTTGGCACGAAATTGTAAAATTGTAGAAATTGTTTTTACAGCGAAAGTTTGCGAAGATATCGTTCGTAATTGCTTCGTATCGTTAATTGGTAAATTATCGCGCAAGGGTAGTTAGATGATAATTAGATCGGTTTACGTAAGACAGGAAGATGCTTATTTGCGAAGTGTTAAAAATTATTATTGACTTTCGAACTAAGTTACCAACCCTCGTTAAGTTAGTTCGCAAGTTGATAATAAAATTAGCAAGTTCAGATTGCACTTTTTTCATCGCTTCGTGATAATTCTATTTAAGCCAATCGTAGCTTCATCTACTTACAACCCAACGCTGGATATCTTATTGACAAGCGTGTAGCATCACCGCTAATTCGTAATCTCAGTGGCAAATCGACGCTCTACGATTGTAATCTAATTTTATCTGAAACTGTAACCGAAATTTACACGCGATCTCTCGTTTCTCTCCCCGAATATATCTTATTGCGATGCATTTCAGAAGTTATGGATCTCGAGATCCAAAAATTAACTCTAAAAGCGAACTGCTTTATGAGATAAATAATAAGAAAAATGTTACAGTCCCACTACTCTTTCAACCCTTTTCTTAATAGCAGACAAAATATGCACGAATATTATCCTATTATTTAATAATACCGTTTTCGATCCTTTGACTCCAAAGACTATTATATCTCAATTACGAAAGACACGACGTATTTTTTACTGCCAACGTACGATCCACTTATCGACAATTTCTTATTTCAAACTAATTTTTCCTAGCTGCGTCGCTCTTCTATCTTCCAGCGAACCAATAGTATCCGTGATAATACAATATTGCAATACGCTTATTATATTTTACTAATTATATTTATTAACATTCGCTATATTATTTTATAATACCTATTAGTAAGTCGATTAAAATTCTCACCGCGTACTTGGATTCTTTGCGTCAACAACTTCACCACATCGTCTCGATTTAACCAAGTTTACTTCACAGCAGGCTGCTGAGAATTCAAAGAGACTTATCGAATACGAGACAAACAGGATAGCTAGACCGATTCTAACTGTCGATCATCCCTTCAAGATCTTTTTGTTGGCCATTCAGCCGATTGTGAACCGTATTCGCCCGAGGGGTGATTCCGTTGACGGAACGAAAGAGCTTGGGTAAACCTCTCTTCTCGGTCGCTAGTGCATCTTCAATTCGTAATCAGACTGGATTTGTCCTCAGTCCCCTCTTCGGGATTTCCTCGTCGCAACGAAAGTGGCACGGATCTCTTATAAATAAGGTAGAACGATCGGAACAGACGACAGCTGGCGAACTTCGGAGCACAACGTGGGTACGTAGACTTTGTTCCTGGCTAAACGAAAACTGTCTGTTGGAAGATCCTGCTTGTGTAAGGGGGTTAGGTATCTTCAGCGCTGGAAATTCGCTGATTATTTTCACAGTCGAAGAATGTTCCCGTCGATGAGATTTTTGATTTGTACATTTGTAGAGATGAGATTCTAATTATTTAACCAGTAGAGCGATTAAAATGATCAGGTGACCATCTTTAGTAGACATTTTATGTATACTTTGCGAGAGAGTATTTCCCGGGACTCGTACGATCTTTGCCAAAGTGAGATGATTTGGTTGAGAGATTTTGCCAAGTGAGATGTTTGTTGGTTTATTAAAAGAGACGAGTGATACAACTGTAACAGTCGATTATATCAAGATCGCTTTAAATAAGAAGGAAAATTCAAAACTTTTGCTTAAAAATATAACTTTAATCAATCAGCAATTGTCCGCTGTTCTCGACGACCATTTGCCATCTTTCAGGCAGTGTCATAATTCCATGTTCATAAAACTCCTGAGTTTTGTCAGCAAAAAACTGAATTAAATGCGAGTTTAAATCAGCAACGTCGTTAAAACTTTTACCATTTAAGGAATCCTGCAAGGGGCGCAATAAATAGTAATTTGTAGGCGAAAGGTCAGGGCTAAGTGGTGGATGTAACAACAGTTCCCAACCTAGTTCCAATAATTTTTGACTAGTGACCAAAGATGAGTGGAGCTTTGCATTGTCATGCTGGAAAACAACATCCTTACTATTTGCCAATTCTGGCCGCTTTTCTTGAACTGCATTTGCCAGTTTGGCGAGTTGTTCAGCGTACCCGTCTGAAGTAATCTTTTCCTTTTCTGGAAAAAGTTCAAAGTATATAAGTCCTTTATAATCCCACCAAATTAACAGTACTATCACTTGTTCGTTTTGCTTCATGTCCGATTTTCCCCGACTACTCTTGCTATAAAATATCCACCTTTCGTCACCAACGATCAGTCGTTTCAGAAGTGGATTAATTCTGTTGCGTTTCAGAAGCAAATCGCAGATGGTAATGCGTTCCGACAATTGCTTTTCGTCAAGCTCATAACGGAGCCATAAATTCTGTTCCTTGTAAAACGTAAACTTTTTTAATTTGTTTACAATGTGTTCATGCGGTAGATGAAACTTCTTTGCAATTTCACGCGTTGTGTACTTAAAATCTTCACCGGTAATGAGCTTCATAACGATATCATTAACGTTATTTAGGCAGCCATGTTTACTAGATTTCCGAGCATCTTCACTACAACGAAAGCTGTCAAAGTATTGTTGACACTCATCTTCGTCCAAGACTTCTGTCCCAAATATGGCACATATCTTCTTCTGTGCTTGCGCTGCGGTCTTGCCTTTTCGGAAAAAATACAATAAAATATGTCTGATATGCTCGTTTTCGAAATCCATTTTTAAATTCGGTTAAAAACGAAATTAAATAACTAATCGATACGATTTTTTTACTAAATTAAAGGTGAAAGTCTAAACAACAAGAAAAAGATATACACGTTGGCAAAACAAAAGATGTGCGACAAATGTATTGAGAAAATTCGCAGGCACATTTGCCAACCCAATCGTTGTTCGCTCGATGCTACTCTTTAACTATACGCTCGCTATTCGACTCTATGTGACTCGCTATAATCACTCGCTTATTCCACTGTATAACTCGCTATGAAGACTGTCCTAGAGAGCACGTTTGTCTATTTGTATCGACCGGTGTTATTATAAGAAGTTCAAATGTAACTCCGGTTGACGATTACAAATAACGACGATAATGTTTTGTCCGGAGTTCGTTTATCTTTGAACATAGCAAACCAAAACAACGTTGCTATTCCAAGGCACAATAATACGAGTCTCTCCCGATTCAAATGTTCCGTTGATTCGTGTGTTGACAAAGTCGCATTACTTAACAAATTGTCGAGCATTTGTAAGAGATTATGATCGATAGCTCTCGGCTTATATTACGACTCTAACATCGAGCTAACAAAATTTGCTCAATTACGATTCGATAACAATAAATTCGATAACAAAAGCAACAATAATTTATGTATATACGCGTATACATAAATCACGCTGCAAATTCTGCGAAATATCCTGACGACTAAAAGTTTCGTTATCGACGTTAAAATACTGCCGACAATTACCGATAAATTAATATAAAAATAAATATAAAATATAATTCAATGTAATAATAATGAAAGGAATAAATGTAAAATGAAGAAGAAAGGTGCGAAAAACGATAAACAAAAATCAGAGATTAATCATTGTATTCTGAAAGCATCTCGCTGATGTTCGTGTGTGACACGAATCAGGGATCGTTTATCAAGCAGAGAGGATGTCAATTCGAGTGGCTGAACGGCGCCGTTTTGTATAGAGCCCTTTCGAAGGAGAGAAGGTAATCCTTTTTAGCGAGTTTGTCAAGGAATCTTTCTTCGTGGCTCGCATCGGAGTCTTTTAAAAGGAAGTGGTCTCTTCCCGACCATGCCACCTGCAAAGGTAATTCTCTTAAGGACCTTCCCCGTTCATAAATCTCGCCGTACACCCTTAGCGCGTGGCTGCGAGAACGTTTGCATCCTCGAGGCTCTGGCTGACGAACGGCTGCGGGGATAGAAGAAGATCGAATATCCTCGTGAATAATACACGCAGGACCAAACTGTTCTACTTTCCTTCTCTCTTCTCTTTTCCTCCTTTTAAATCAGCAAACGTGCGTCGAAATATTTTCCATGAGAATAGAGTTTTCAGTAGGCCTTCAAGCACGTCTGTGTTATTTAGAGTAGTATCCCGTCGCATTTTAAGGGAATTTCGTAAATCTTCCGATTCGCCGTGCCTAGGTCGGTGACTGGCGGAAATAATGTTGCGAGAAGTTTTTCGAGTTTGCCAATTTATATATTTATTACGTATGATATGTAATTAGAATTGTTTATTCGCTCGTATTAATTACTAATCGTATTTGCGGAGAATCGTGGATCTTAATTGGCGAAATACAAGTAAAGGAATACCAAGGTTAGAATCTATATTAAAGTAGTTTTAGATTTATTTAACAAACCATTTCCAGGAGCTTCGTCGACATACGTTTGCACGTGTTTCAGCGCTCTCTCTCTACTACGCAGCCAATCTAGTCTAGTACACGAAATTATACATATCTCGATAAACCGAAATCGTCTAAGCCGCATTTTTCTGCTAATACGAAATTATATATTCATCGATATAAACCGTATTCATATTCGATACGAAACCAGAGGAATTCGTTATTAAACTCAGACAATATAACAAAAATAGTTATAGCGACTAACATTTTACGCTGAAATCTATTTCAGATTGCGAATTATTCCGTTTGTTGAATATCGATATTAGTCCGCTTTTGCTCTCATACGTCCACTTAAATAACTTCGTTATCGATTCAGAAACAGTCTACGAAAGTTTTCCATAGAATTAGCTCGCCTATATACCGTCAAAAACTGACGGAGCGCGAATTGCAGGGCGGCGCGAGTTGAATTGGTTTCGACGATCGCGTTTTCCAGCTAACAGGAATTACAAGTCCGCGTCATTAAAAATAGCTATTATCGTCGTCTGGTGCGCATTCGACCTAATGCAGCATGATATAGACGCTAAATCGCGTTCGTTCCCGTCTACCGGCCGTTTTCGTTTCATACCAGCATTAGCGCTGCTATCCCCGTGTAAGTTTTGCTAAATTGCCGTATTTTCCGGCTCGTTGTTGCGAACGGTTCGTTGTCTGTTAATGCCGTCGTCGACGAAGAAGAACAACGATCGCAAAGTGCTACGTTTACGTCGGCGTTCGCGGATTCCTTCAGTTGAATCGTGGAAAATCAAGTTTCCAGTATCGTACACGGAATGGCCAGCATTCGAAAACGACGTGATCGCGCTTCCAACGTTCGCATATTTACCTAGCGATTTTCGTGCAGCTCTAGCGGACCGAATAAGTTCTTGAATCATTCGTGGTAATTGCGAATGGAATATTCGCACAGAAAGAACGGTATAATTTATCTTATGCTCTTATACCGTAGTCGATAGTGTTTTTAGATACATAAGAATTGTGTATATTGAGATATATATAATTTTGTGCGCTAGACTAGCCACGCCGCGTAGTAGTGACACACGTATGTGAATATGAGTGCGGGAAAGTATGTGTATGCACAGCGTCTCGAAAAACAGACGAATGTAACTGTTCCGTCAGCGGTCTCGTATGGAAGGCGGTGAGACAAAGAGAGTGCTGAGACGCGTGCAAATGTATATCGGCGAGAATCGTGTAAATCGTTTATTAAATAAATCTAACACTATTTTAATACGAATGCTAAGTGTAATCTTAGTGTTCCTTTATTTTTATTTCGGCGATTAAGATCCACAATTCTCAACAGTGTATTTTAATATTTCTCGTTCATAGTACGAGGGTGCTTTTTTTCTATATGATATCGCACTGTTTTGTTACGAACAGATTCGTTCTCGAATAAAATCCATTAAAATCCATTAAAAATCTTCCATTAAGCGTCAACGATACGACATCGACGAATCTCGTGATCTTCGAGTAACTTTAAGCGCAGATGACACAACCTCTATGTCCATCTACTCAGCAATTTAATCTGCCATGCTAATTGTACGATTTTAATTCCAGTGATTATAAACATCAACGACATAACTTTGAGAGTGACTATGATCTGGTCTATTGGCACGTGTCTCAGAAAAATTGTCCTTCGTTTTCTATAGCATCCTCTTTTCGTAATATTACGTCGTTATAATTTTTCTATTCCATGGCACCAGAACTCTGTCATACAACTTGCTCTGTCACGTAACTTTGTCACCTTTTTACAACAAATCTCCAAGCCAATAACCGAACCCGGTAACCGAACGCCAACTCCCTGCTCGAGAGTTAGCAAATTCAAAATTAGTCGGACGAGAAATTGCGCGTGATCGTTACTCGTGTACAATTTCGTATAATACATCGACGTGAGTCGCGTTCGTTAAAAGCGTTGTATTTAGCACGTGCGGAGCATCCAGCTCGTCGATCCTTTCATCTAGCAACTTGTTAGAGTTCTACTTTCGCCAACGAGTCTCGCAATGACGATTTATTCGCGCGCAGATGAGACGCGTACGATCACTGTTAGCAACAATGGCGAAGGTAAGCTCTTTCCTATGGAAAGTAAGCTCTTTCGAAGGAAGGAGCAGATCTGTCCAGCGTGACCGGAATTCGTAGACGGAAGAGGAGGCGCGACCTCGTTCTTGCCGCGGATGGGATATCGGTGGCCCAGACCGCGGAAAAAGCACGTAGGATACTACTTGGTGAAATATTGCTGCGGAGGCGGAATACACAATGGGCCGGCATCGTGCACACTGTGCACGAATGTTTTTCTTTCCACCCAGACACACCACCTCTCTGCCCTTAACCAGCCACCTAATACGATTCGGATTCCCTCGATACCACGGCACGTTCCTCCTGATGAGCAGCACATCGACTAGTACTTTCTCAACCTACGAGAAAACTACCATTCACTCTGCAAAACAAGGTGTACGATTGTTTCAGAAATATTTTCCAGCATTTTCACTAATTTTTTGTAAATTAAAGATTGTAAGAAATCAGCTGATAAAAAGGCATTATTTTTATTGACCTTCCAACTTCGATATCGCTTTATGATTAATTACGACTTTAATACGATAAACAATAATTGAAAATAGAAACTACGTGTTTAATCCAAAGACCATTCTGCGGAACAATGTGTGCAATTGTTTGGGACACGTTTCCGTGAACTTTGACTAATTGTTTATAAACTGAGAATCGTAGAAAATCAGGTGATAAAAAGGCATTATTTTTATTGATCTTCCAATTTCGATATCGCTTTATGATTAAGTAGGACTTTAATACGATAAACAATAATTGAAAATAGAAACTACATGTTTAATCCAAAGACCATTCTGCGGAACAATGTGTGCAATTGTTTGAGACACGTTTTCGTGAACTTTGACTAATTGTTTATAAACTGAGGATCGTAGAAAATCAAGTGATAAAAAGGCATTATTTTTATTGATGTTCCAATTTCAATATCGCTTTATGATTAAATAGAACTTTAATACGATAAACAATAATTGAAAATAGAAACTACGTGTTTAATCCAAAGACCATTCTGCGGAACAATGTATGCAATTGTCTGAGATATGTTTTGATGGATTTTGATTATTTATTTCCAAATCATAGATCCTTATAATAGAAGAAAAACGTATCAAGTATATTTTTACCGACCTTCTGATTTTAAATTTTAGATATTAAATTACTTTTGGTGTATCCGTGTTCGTTAGATTTTATCAAATAATTTTCCGCATAACGAGAATCTTGTTATATGCTATACGTAAGAAAAGAGGAGCTTCATTGTTAATGAAACAACAGATGAAAGTTTATGCGAGATTCTCGTTGGAAGCTGGAATATTCGAGTAATTTACCAACGCTAAAATATTATGTGCACCGAAATATCTAGAACTGAGCATAAACAGTCAGCAGGTAACGGAATTCCAATGCAAATAAAGCAAGAACTAGACTTAAGTACGAGTAGAGGTATGTCGATTGTTGCTCGAAAATGTTTGTTGTTCCAATTCATGATACGATTGAAATAACGATAATCAACAGTAAGGGGAAATACAAAGGTTCGTGGAATATGACGGAAATAGAAACGAAGGAAATTGTTGTAGAAGTTGATATTGTTATGTAACGTAATGTAAAACTGAACAGGCTTACGCATACGAACGTACACTGTCCTTTTTTTATCAAATATCATAGATATTTCGTGAAAGATATTTTCGTAGGATTGCATTGTGTGGTAAACCACTCATTGACGGATTTGACACCGGTGAACGTGATCGAATTGAACAAAATCAAGTGGAATGTTATATTTAAACTATTAAACTCGTCTATACAGGGTGGTTGGTAAGGTAACTGGTGGTAGAAGCGGAAAGGGGGTGATTCTACGCGAAAAAAGAAGTCGAAAATATAGAATAAAAATTTAAAAAATTAAAAAAATAACGTCAATCGAGACAACGATCTACAGTGAGATCCGTTATAACGAGACGCGATAAAGTGCACGCGTACCGAGCGAAAATTCAAAGTCGATTTTCTCGAAAACAAAGCCTGGAACGAAAAATTTTTATTCTATATTTTCGACTTCTTTTTTCGCGTAGAATCACCCCCTTTCCGCTTGTACCACCAGTTACCAACCACCCTGTATATTTGACTGAAAATTATTTTGTTACTCTGTTGGAAATTCTTAACGAGGCTATTAAAAATTTAATTAGACGATGCGATTAGAGTTAGACACTCACATAGAGAATAATTTATTTAACTTTTAATTATGAGCCGCTCATCTCTGAAAAGAATTCGAATTTTTGAAGATGCTGCGAGGTAGCCTCGGATGAATAAAAATGAATTTAAACAAACAGATGTATATCATTAGAAAAAAAAGATGATTGCGTTAGATCACTTTTTATAATACAGTGAGTAAAGAAACAAGATTATCGATTCGTAAAACGTAAACATAACGACTACACGTCTATGATTTGCAGTTAGCTATTAATTTATTTAATCAACGTTGATCTAACAAGTTAAAATGTATATGCAGCCTAGATAAATTAAACAAACAGTAGCAATATTTGTTATTAAGAAAAAGAGATATGCTATTCTGCTTCAATGTAATTAGAAAACATCGTTCTTAATAAATTTCGACATTCGCTTAGACTACTTAGGAAACACACCCAACAAATCTAATAATGGATATAACTGTTGAGATATGTATAATTTTCTGTGCTGGACTAGGTTAAGTGCGTAGTAGAGGTACTTGTATGTGAATATCAGTGTGTGGAAGTGTATGTGTGTCCGAAGCGTCTCGAAAACAGATGAATGTAAACTCCACAGTCGGTTAAGGGCCGTCGAAGAGTCGGTTTACGGTCGGGTATAGAAGAAAGTGCTGAGACGCGTGCAAATGTGTATCGATGAATATATAAGGAATCGTCCATGAAATAAATACATTATTATTTTATTATTAATCCTCGGTGTAAATTTAGTGTTCCTATAACATTATTTCGGCCTCAAAGATCCACAATTCTCAACAATAACCTAACGAACACGAAGATGGTACCCCGCTGGGGATAGCCACCTACATGATAATCAAACAGCCAAAAAATTCTACCAAATGTCCAAATCGGACAAATTGTGAATGTAAACAACTAAATAAAAAAAAGAAAAACTTAGACTACTTCGATCACTGGATCGCATATATCATACAAGTTTTATTCTAATAAAATTAAACGCTAATATTATAGAAATATCAAAATGTTTAACACGGTCCGATACATGCATGAAAATTAGTTATAAATAAATATCGAAATAAATAATAGAAAACGCGCACGATGAAAGACTTTATTGCCTCGTTTACGATCGTAAAGACCTCGATTATCTATAAAAGTTGAATCGTTTAATGGAAAGAAACGAAACGTAAAACGAAAAAAAGAAAGAAACTTTCGATTCATTTCGAGCTCATTTAAATTCGACGCTCTTTTCAGCTTTCATCGAATACGATCAAGTGTTCGTTGCCGAATTACGTTCCCGTTTCTGTGAAGCATTTCTGCCATAGGAATCTACTTTGGAAAGGAATCTAAAACCATCGGTTGGGATTTAATTAAATCGGTCGATGTAATAGTTTCATGTGCTTTGAAGCGATCCCAGCTACAACATCAAAGAACCAAATCAATATGTTTGCCGTTAAACGTTCATTTCACAGAAGCTATGTGTACACGTAGTTTGTACGACAATTTCGAATTCGATAATATCGTCTGTTTTTGAGTAAGCGAAACAGAGAACGCGATGAATCCGTGGAACAATTCATGGAAAGCGATTCTCCAAGTTGCACCAGTTTGTGCAAGAAATCTCTAACCGAAAATTTAGTTAGCTTCAACAAATAATCAAGTTACGACTATGCTGTCTGCATATTGAAACAGGATGGGGAATTCAATCGAATGTTTCGACGAACTTTCGATTCTCATTGTTGTTCCACGCTTGGGAATAATTTCTGAATTATCCTCGTGTTTTTCCCTGTTTCCTGTGCAAGACGCGATAAAATTAAGATGCACTACTTTCAACCTATTTTAATATATCGTAAAGTTGAAAATAGTAACAAATCTAAAAACGTGAAAGTAATTTTCTGAGGTAATCGCTTTTAACATATGTATGTGTGAAAATATTTATACTTTTTACAAAATACCAAGATTATGGATGTTCAAGTAAATTCATATTTGTGTGAACACGACTAAAGTCTAAGGAAATTTGTTACACCTTCTAAACGTAATTCTACCAAATGTCCAAATCGTACAAATTGTGAATGTAACAACTAAGTTAAAAAAAAAAAACCTTCTAAACGTCACGAAATTTTTATATCCAAAAGATTTGACGCTTCATCGGAAAACGTTCAATTTTTGCAAAAAAAAATTGTTACAGAAAATTATGAATTGTTCGTTTTAAACACACCGCTAGTTCATCGACGAAGTTAAGATTTCACTGACAAAGCTCCTATACCGTCATTATTATCACAATTACTGAAAATTCTCAACGCGAGAATTGATTGTAATTTTAATAAATAAAAAAAAAATTATTACCACATCGAACGAAACACAGCTACAAAATTCTATTCTCCGTTTCAACCATATTTATCTACTCGTTCCACTGTTTCGTCATTTCCCTCCACAATTTCAATCTTCGTTCAACTTCGTTCAACCAAGAAAAATACCAACAAGACACGATTTCGTCAGCGATACAATCAGATTTTCCGGGTCAGCGATCGTTCGCAATATCAGATACACCTTACGGTTTATCATGACGTACGGTCAAAATTACCATCAACAGACGGACATTTCCTTACGTTGGCTCAGTTTACGATTACGATCGCCACGCTACGTTCTTAACTTGGCTCGGTGGCAAAATTTCTCGTTAGCAGTCACGGTAACGAGCTAGAAGATCCGGCCGGAAGCAGCGACTCCGCCTGGTGTTTCGTGAATCTCGGACGCCATTTTTCGTCTAGGTCGATGTTTGTTCGAGCATCGTTGCAAAAGTTACTCTTAAATTACCGTGCGTAAGAATTTCGATTTTCTAAAGTGATTACTAGATTGTGGATTTTCATGCAAATTCACTTTTTTTTTTTAGAAAATTGCTTTACCAACTGTTACGAGCGTTCACGGAGAGACGCGATCGCGAGGAAAGCGCGTCACCGAGAGACGTAAATTCTCGCTACGATTCTAATAATCAACGCCGCGAATTAGTCGTTCCCCTGTTTCGATTAAGATAACAGAGGTAGTTCAATGAGTTTAACACTGAATTAACAGGATTAACATAAACTTGTATATTTGACAATATTTAAAAATAATATAACGAACACGCCACAAATTATTTAACGATTATACAATTAGTTTGTTAGTAATTCGACCCGACTTTATAATATTTCTTGATGTATTCGTTAGACTAACCGACTTTAATTTTATTCGTCAAAACCTGTCGTTGCACTCCGTTTGAATCCTCAGATGATACTGATTGCTCTTCGATCTTTTCCTTTGTTTCTCTCGGAGACGACCCCCACTACGCTCGAGTCACGCCACCGTTCGCGCTTATAACACGTATGCCACCTTCTTTGTGTATATGAAATAACGGTCACGTTAAACGAATCGACGTTTTTAGAACTCGCCGTTTGAGGACAACTATGCGCTTGTCCCTACATTGTATATTTTTCGTCGGTCATATAAGACGATCTGTCTGCACTGTAGTGCCACGAGCGACGGTTAGAAATACGGCCTATGGTAAGCCTCATGGCGTAACACCAACCAAGTACCATAATACGCACTATATTTTAAATACTTTATACGAATATTTTTACGTATCGGGTGCATTCTGCGCGATTTTGCACTTTCATATTTCCTATAGGTACGTAAAAATCTAGTTGTTCGAGAAAATCGTTGTTACGTTATACAAATTATTCGTATAACAACGGCAAAGTAAAACTCTATTTACCTGAACCACTTTCTGTTGGTAGTTAACAGTTCGAATACAGTGGAATCTCGTTTATTAGAACAGATTAGGAGACGAAGCATTTCGGATAACCGAGCAATTCCGAAAATAGGTTCATCGAATAGCTAGCCCCTCCGGCTCTTCTTATTAGCAGAAATATTGAGGTTAGGTTACGTATTACGATTGAGATCGTCCAATTTCTTCTATCTTTTTTTTCTTTTTATATTCCATAGAATTTTTTCGATGAAATTTATTTTGTGCAAAGAGACAAACGATTGCGTGTTTGAATATACTTATTGTAAGAACAAACGCTTATACGTATTGCGAAATTATGCGGGATCGTAATTCGAATAATAGACGCTCGGTATTAACTTGTTCGCATAAACGAGGTGCGGATAAACGACGTTCTACTATAATAGTTCACTGATTCTTCTCTCGTCTAGGATTTCTCGTTCAAATAATAGGGTTTCACATTCAGATAAGTGGATTGAATTGCAGGGAATTCAGTTAAGCGGACATTAACTAAAACGTGGTTCCAATAAATGGAGTTCAGATAAATGAAGTTTTACTGGTAATGTCGAAAAATCTAAAAGTTTTATCTCTTTATAGAGGATCGGGACAATGGTCTTGGCAGAATCGCGTAGCTTTATAATCTGTGATAATAGCGCAGTATTATCGGTATTACTAGATGGCGCATATTCGTGCATTTCAGGGAATTTTAAACGCGCAAAAGTCCACGATATATATATTAGGTTGTCCGAAAAGTTTCTTTCGTCTTTTAAGAAAATAATAGACGTACAATGTTTTTTCCTTTATATTAGTTTATCGAATTGTGCCCGAATATAATAATAGAAATAGAACGAAATGGATCGTACCTAATTCAATGAAATAATATAAAACAGAAATCGTCGTTCGTCTATCATCGCCTTATGAAACGAAAGAAACTTTCTGGATAACCTATATAAATCTGAAATATATAAAATATTGAAAGCAAAGCGTTCGTAATATTCGTTCGTAATATTATTCCACGCGCTGTTTCGTTAATGCTAAGACTAAAATGAGCAATATTTATTGGAATCGAGATCAACCTACCCGAAAATGATTTGCCTTCGTTGAGTTTTCATTCAATGGCTACAGAAATTTCTGGCTAAAACATAGCTTGGCTAATATAAAAGAATTCAAGTGTTATATATTTTTATCGTTACGTAAAGTAAGAAAAAGGGGATGAGAAGGAAAGGAGAGAACACGCTGAGGTGAGCCAGAGTGAAATAAAAAACGGAAAATGAGAAGTAGAAAATAAGATGCAGGCATAAATAGCATGACTTGTTAGAAGTGGCCAACGAAGCAAGGGAAAGAATAATAATGTGTGTGACCTAAAAAATAATAAAAGTTAAATACGAGGTGAAGGAAACTAAAATAAAGAACGTAGAACACGATAAGAGTAAGGAAGTAAAAATGGATAAAAAGATAAGAAAAGGAAAAATATGGAAAATGTCCTGTCAAAGAAAAGAGGAAATGGCGCTATTGAAACGAAAAGATAGAAAGGGACGCAGGATGAAATAAGAGAATTTTTCTTGGGCATACTGGCTACTTGAAGAAGAATACAATTTGAAACTCAAGAAAATTCTGTTCTTGAAGTTCCATGTTGGTAAACGCTGAAAGTGATAGAAAACCAGAGCGAGCAAATTTATTTGCCCTTAATTATCTATATTTGAGAAATATCCTAGAAAAGGAGTAGGAATATTTTCCCTTACATTTACCAAACCGTTGATGAAAAATTCGCTCGTAAACATCTTCGTCCTGTGAGATAGCCGACCACGTCGAAGCGCGTATCTATGTCCATTTCTAGATGTCGAGAGTTTATATTCGTCAGGGTAGAAATTTCGAAAATTTCTCCCTTCGTGAAACTGGAAACTCGCGGTCCTTCGCATCGATTACGACGATGGAAGGTTTGGTCGTCGTCGCGAACGAAAATTGAAATTCCATGAAATTTCGTTCGCAAAACAAAAAAGTAAAAACCTTTAAACTTTCGAATCGATCGAAAACATAAATTATCGACTTTCTGAAAATCTCTCTTTTCTGTAGAAGAGAACGAAACGGAGAATAAGAGAACTCTTTCGCCGACTGAACATTCAATTCTATCATCGTTTTTCTGGATGGCTATTCCGCCAGTTGGTTGCGGCAACTTCCGCTAATGGAATACGTTATGAAAGCTAGGCGGCAGTCTTCCCATTTATAGAATATTCTATTATCGTCTTTATTACGCGACCCGTAAATAAAAGTTTCGTACGCGACCTGCCGCCACACGTTACGTCGCGTTTGCCGTGAGAAAGAAACTTTTCCATTACGAACCGAGGAAGCAACACGGATGCTTTGAGCCACGATGAATAATTAGCTTTCGCTGCCTTATCAAAATATCGAACAGTGTTGCGACCACAACTATTCCCTGACAGCTATGTTCCACCTACGTGACATATATCGTGCGTGGATCAAGCTTAACTTTTCTATTTGATTTTTTTAAGTTGTAGTTTGGTATTTTAATTCCTCGAGTTTTCTCGTATATTGAATTTTAGTCGAGAGCTTTTTTAGTACAGGAAAGAACGAGAGCTAGAGAATGTAAATTAAAAATGGGACTATTTAATTGGAATATTCGCTGCGAATTTCTACATTTTGCATATATTTGTGAAAAGAAGAAATTTTATGTGAATATTTTTTTACACATATGAAATAAAGTAAGTAAATAAATGAAGAATAAATCTTCCGATCTAATTTAACAATCCAATTCAATTTACGTTCTAACGTTCGAATTTCATAGAAAAGAATCTACATGCTGTTTACTGCTTCGACTTGAATCTCACTACTGAAACTTGAATTTCAGATAATAGAATTTCATTCGTCGTATTACGTGATCAAATAGCTTTTTACTTCACCGTAACAACCGAACCTAATTTACCTGACGAAATACATTATAAAAAGACACCGTAATTTTATAAAATGGATTTTTATTTAATAAGAACAGTAAATAAATACAATATTATACATACGACAATTACATTGCCGTATACAATTATATTATTATCGATATGATAAATAATTTTTAATACAAAGGCGTATTAATTGTAAACATTCTTTTATCCGCCACTGTATTTTCTACGTAATACTAATCGTTGAAACTCGAATTAACGATAGCCGAACCATAGAACCATAAAAATATCAGAACCATAATAGAACCATAACGAACGATCGATTCTCAATAGTCAAAGCTGTTCGTATCCTGACGCGATTTTGCCTGGTTCTTTCAGTTCAAAATCGAATTCAACGTTCGCTCTGGAGGGTAGACTGTAAAGAAAAGAGAGGATAGAATGGGCGGACAGTAACATAGGTGGTTTGTTATTTCAGCTTTCACGTTATTCCAGCACGGAAGGGATTCCGGCGCTGTTCTCTGCCAACTTTGCGTTCAGAGTTATGTCCTCGCGGGCAAATGCTGTGCATAACTTTGGTACGAGCGGCCGGCCTAGCGAGCATCCTCCTACCGATGCCAGATAATGTTAAGTAAAATTTAAGACCGGCTATAGTTGCCTTCCGCGGAGCCGGGTAATTCTTCCACAAAAACAGGTTACGCTTCGGATCGCTGTAATTCGACTTGACGTCGCGAAACCGCGAAATTTCCACACTTCCGGTTAGATTCTACGGTTTTCCTTTAACCGGAGACACAGGTAGTTTGAGCGCGACTATAGTCCGCAGTTGGTTCAATTGATAGAAACTTTGATGAAACATTAGCGAAATTATTAGGCAACTAGCTGGTTACCCTCGTCTAATCTTTTTTAATGACATGGCTGACGGTTTTGTGAATTTCTATTGACTCGTTAACACTTTGACTGCCACGTTGGTCATTATATGACAGGCCACGGTTTCTCCTGTGACGCCACGGTGGTCATTGGTGAGCGGAGCGCTTCAACTTCTTACAATTGTAAAAATTGTATGAAAATTGACGGTTAAGGCATTTTGAATATAACCGATAAATAGAAGATACTTTGAAATAAAAAGTGGCCCGTTGAACGATTAAACGTTTTCATTAGAACATCGATAAAAAAAAATGAGAACAAATCTTGCATCTAACGGTGCACTGTGTTTGCATCGATATCTTTGAGGGGTAATCTACGAATATTATTATAAACACAGCTCAGAAAATAATCGTAAATGCTGCTTTGTAATCGTATAATCGAAGTTAGAAGTGTGCACATACCTTACCATTATATATAGAATGAGCAAATACCGTTTACTAATATCTTCCACACGTTTCAACGATATATTCCGCGCGTTTTGCTCGCGACGACACAACGAATGCGAATGGTTTGTTGAAATGAACGAAGCCTCGTTGTAATACGTCGCTATCGACTGTTACCAAGACGCCACGATGGTCACCCGTGACCACCAACGAGATAAACGGGGAAGAATGTTTATTATTATTTTGCCATTATATATGTGTAGGAAGTGTAGTTGCTGCCAGGTGAAAAGAGAATGCGCGTTTCGTCCCTGGACTACCGATGGACTCGTCGGTAAGGCTATGCCCCTAAGGTAGTCCCTGCCTTAGACGTAGAGGGAGTCTGGCTAGATGCGGTATTTGTATCGTGACACCGTATATTCGACCGCTAGCGAGACAGACAGACTCGTTGTCGTCGTAGTAGCCCTCTGGTGTTGGCGGTTGGTACTCGCGGATCGCCCGGGAGGTGTTACGACCGCGTTTGATGCCTCGACTTGTCGGCGTCCTGTTGGTACCGATCCGCCACATATGCTTTGAATAATAAAAATACTCGCGTGGCGTCCTCAGCGAAAGGTGTGATTTTCCGTAGCTCGTGAAGCAACATCGATTGCCATACAGAGAAGTCGTGAAGCTTCTGACGTACCGCACGCGAAAAAGAGAGACATCGATGGTGGCAGCGATTCTGAACAAAACACGATCGCAGCGAAGAAAATCACCGTTACGTTACGAATATCCGTAAATCGCGTCTGGTTCACATCTTCCATTTCTACTTCCTTTTGCCGTAAGTTAACGTTCCACATACGTAAACCTTACTCGAGGAACGCCCTTTAAAATGGTGAAAACCGCGTGAAAATTCGTCCAGCGATTCTCGAGTCTTGGCAACACACACAGACGTTTACTAGGAAGTTTATTTTATATTATGTATAGGTGGATATCTTTTGTATTTCTAGTGTCTAAATAATTGTACACTTTATAAGATGCTTTGATTTAATGCTTCCTTTAAGATACGTTAAAGAATCATTTTTATTACCGTCCTGTTTCTTTACTAAATTTTTAATAATTTCAAGAAGACTAACGTTCTAATATTTGCAAGCAGATGGAAGATCGTCAATGCGGAAGAATAAAATTATACTCAAATACATTACGGTAAACTTGATCTTACGAATCTCTGGCTTACTAGAATTTATGTAAACTTGTCAGTATTTCTGCAATACGATATTGATCTCCTTGTGTGTCTTCAAAAACGTTCAATTAATCTAATACACAGACCTGTAGAGGCTCATTAGAATTTACGTAAACTTAGTACTTTTGTAATAGAATAAAATTTATTTGCTTTGCTATATATCTTCAAAAATATCTTCGAACAATCTCATAAATAAATGTGTAGAACAGTTGGAAGAAAATTTTCTTCCGAATATTCTCTTTGTAATTTACATTTGAATATAAGTTCGCGATATTAGATTGCTCTGAGAAATTCAATTGCTCGTAGACTTGCAAAGATATATTTATATCCCAGCGAATTTGAATCTGCGAATAAAAAGCCGTACGTTGCAGGCAGGAGGAAGGAGACGAGCAATGGTTCCGTTCTAACAATTGTTACATTCATCATTGACCATCTTCTTTCATTATTACCGTTTAGGTAGCGCAAGAAACGCTTTGAAAATTGAAATGCATTATTGAAAGCACAATGAAACGTTCAATTTAAATTCTGCAGATTGATCCTCTGGTCTGCAGAGGAGCGTTAATTAAGGTTTCAATATTAACCAGGACGTGCATGCATCTTTGAACGGATCACGCGAACCTACGTTCAAAGTGTTTGCGTTTTGGGACGTGTGACGCTCTTTCAACCTTCCACTTCACTTTCCAAGACACCCTTCTGCCTTCTACCATCTGCTTTGTCACTACAAAATTAAATAGTCTTTCTATATCCAAACTAAAATTTCATACGACATTTAACACGCGTCTCCTCTTTTAACAGTAACTTACGATCTTTAATGATTTATTAGGTTGTCCGAAAAGTGTCTTTCTTTCGCAAACGTGTTTTTTACAACAGTGCACCTTCGTACAAACGTGAAACCAAATCTGTGAAATATCGCGGTGTTTATCTCAACGGAACAAAATGGACGGTACGTAATTCGACAAAATAATATAAAACAAAAAACGTTGTGCGTCTATTATTTCCTCATAAAACGAAAGAAACTTCTCGGACAACCTAATACAAACGAGATTATTAAAAATTTTGTATCGTGGATTTGCTTCCTTTAGTTTATTTCTTCGTTACAATATTCACGAATTTTATTCATCTTCGAATTCACATCGCACTTTATATCGTTTTCGTGTTCGAATTAACAGACTTCAATCAGTCGATTCCATCTTACCACTGTTTCGACGCGTGAAATCGAAAGAAACGATGTACGTTTTTCAAAATTTCTATTTTTACTTTCCTCAAAATTCCTACCTTTCCTTTCAATTTAATCCATAAAACGCAAGCGGACCACGAAGAATAACCTAGAACTACAATCAGTCGTTGGAGATTCTCGTTTTTAAGTGGTACTGGTCTCAGAGAAACGGATAAGGAAAGGACTGGCAAATGAATGATAAAAGGAACGAGCCTCCGGCAAAATCTTATCAGTTTTTCCGCCTTACTGGTTAGCCAGGATACTTCTGGGCTGTACTCTACGAATTTATCGGAAATCAAATTCCCCTAGCCCGCGGCCACTCGTCGAACTTTGGTTCACTGAATACGTACAACGAAGATGCAGTTTGCCAAGCCCCGTTTCAAACTCTTCCTAACGCACTGTCGAACGGACCGTAATCTGTGTTCCCGAGACAAAACCTAAAATCGATGTTCCCAACTAGTCGAAAAGAACAAGTTCTTATCGATGAAAATATAGAACGAATAGCAAATTCGTAGAAAAATAGTTTTCCACTTGTTCCTTTCGTTTGTTCATTTTTTTGGGCTACTTTTTATGAAACGAGTAATTACGGAAAATAGTTCGTTTGGAAGTTCTTCGAAACTTTTTGGAGGATTATCCGAGACACCGTCATTGGTTTTTGAGTATATTGAGATTTTTTTTATTATTATTATTTAATTCGTACTTTACAATTTGTCTAGCTGGACATTTGGTAGATTTGTCTAACTTAATTGCTAAATAACATTTGGATGCCTTTCGAGTTTGACTATTTTATTTCTCTAGTGGGGTGGGGAAGTGGGGTGGGGGAGTGGAGGAATGGGGTATATCGAGATATGTGTAATTTTGTGTGTTACACTGGATTAGCCGCGTAGTAGTGACACACATATATGAGTATGAGAGTGTGTGGGAATACATGCGTGCGCAGCGTCTCGTAAAACACAAGAATGCAACTGTTCCGTACGCATGGTTGAAAAAAAGATGGCGAGACGCGTGCAATGCGTATCTACGAATATCTTGTACATCACATATGAAATAAATCTGAAACTATTTTAATATCATTTCTACGTCTAACGTGAGCGTTCCTATACATTTATTTCGGCGACTAAGATCCACAATTCTCAACAGGGTAATGGTGTATTTTTATTATTTTATTTTACCGATGGGTGGGAAATTATTGGGGATCAAAGCGAAAATGAATCATTTTTTATAGTTTAAAAGAAAATGATTTCGAGATGAATTATATTTATGTATAAAGCAATACTCTTCTACCTATATCAACACTGTAAGAATAACGCTGAAACAACTTTTTGAAAATGACACAAGAAAGTAATTGTACGTTCGTATTCGTTACAAAAATTGAAACTATTTTTAAAAAAAATTCTCCTTTACCTATTCGGTGATAAATCATTTTCAGTCTCGCACGAATCTCAATAATTCTCGTTAATCCTTCCTCAACTGTGATGAAGATATCTCGCGTGCCTTTTTAAAAATAGAATTATATTATTTATTACCAATCTATATTTCCTATACTAATTGTCATTTTTAAAAGCAAACCTTTTTGCCCCCTTTCGTTCGCATGGAACGACATTCAATCGCACGTATAAAAAAACAGACGCAAAAGATGTCTCTGATCGAAAGCGTCGCACGAATGATACGAAATCGCTGGATACCCGATCCGTGAATACAAACGGGTTAAAGTAAATGCGATCGATTAACTTTAATCCTTCGAATTTGCCGCATTTCAAATATTTAATTCCAACATTTAACGTTTGATTGGAACGAGTTCCAACAAAGAGCGATCGATAACGAAAAACAAAAGACACGAGCGGTGCTTCTCGTGCAACAGGGGTCCCTCTCTATCGAGAGGTTGAACACGTTTCCAGTACTTTTATTCGCGATATTGCATCAAAGGATCCGAATGAACGCGGAATCGTGTTTGAGAAGATACGGAAAGCAGTCACGGAATCGAGTAATTCTTGCTTGCAAGTAACCGTCCAGCCAACCAGCACAAATATTTCCTTTCTAGTAATAATATAGTAACGTTTTCTCTTCTCTTTTTTCTTTTTTCCTATTCTTCGTTCATATCGTCGTGTAGATCCGTCAATTCGCCGATAGTGTCACGTAAAATAAAAAAAGGACATCTCAGATGAAAAGAAAAATAAAAAGAGAATTCACTTTTGAACACTTGGTTTACACTAATTACGATTTGGTTCTGAACTCCAGCCGTCACTTTCCAAGACTGAAGCTCCTACAATTTGACTTTCGATTGGATCTGTTTCTGTTTTCTTCGTCACCCCTCAATATCCCCACTATCTGCGCGTCTGTTAGGCGTCCGCGACCGTTGCCACGCACGCCATCTTGTAGAACATTCGGCGGAAGGACCGTTGGCATATATCGATGGCTCATTAGGCACTTCGGCGATATACATTGTTGCCAAGTGTCGCCACATCTTTATCTGCATCATCAGTTCATCGGATTTGAAGTGTGCTGATCGTGACAATAGCAAGAAGAAAGAAAGCTTGATCGAGAAAATTCACGATTTAACTGCAAACAGAAGTCAAATTTCAATAGAACAAAGTTGAAGCTCTGGGTTAAACCAATTTCAAGGTTCTTTGCTTCGTCGTGCGTTGTACATTGGAAAAGTTCATTTTTTATTGGCTCCCCTTCCGTTTGCTAAATTTCCTCGACATTCTTCGAATCTCGATTATATATTTCTTTTATACGTACATATAGTTTCCGTGTTATTTGATGTGATCTGCGTCACGGTATCGTGTAATCTACTTTATTAATTAATAAAGTTATTTGATCTACGTTGTGGTTTATCGAGTTTATCGATCAATTATTAACCTAACCCTCGAGTAATAATATCGAATCATCGATGACCAGTAAACTTAGAGTGCTTAATTCTATCTTGTATACAATTCTATTTGTAAAACGAGAAACAGACAGTAAGATTACGATTATCAATGGCTAATTACCGAACCAGACAAAATGACCAGTATTAGGCTTTGTTGCTTTCGCGATTAGAAACGCGCGAGTGTCTTTTATCGAAGACAAAAACATGATTGCATATACTGATTCGTTTGTAGAAACAGAAACGTGATTTTCATTTTCGTCTTATCGTTCAAGTCTGATTAAGAATATGTAACGTATTTAGCGATACGTGTTAGGGGCTCGATACAGAGAATCAGCCATAACCGAACGATACAAATTGCAAGTTGGCTAGAAAAATTGACCGAATGTCTAGCTGGACAAATTGTAAAGTAGAAATTAAATAAATGAAACAAAAGAAAAAAATTGGAAGGTAAATAATACAACGATCGTTAGTTTCTCTTGTTTTTCGAAATATCACAGCTTCGTTCGAATAAATTTTATTTTTAATTAGTATTCGTCGTTTTGCCATTCTAAGTGCTACGAGAGTTCTCGAAAAGTACGAATAAATAGCAATTGAACGAGAATCTCTTCGACGGCACAGACCACTAAACAAAATACAAAATTCAAAACTAAACGAATGATTTACCGCTCTCTCCGCCTCGGTATCCAATTCCAAAGCCCCATACGCGCGTCCAGCAGAAAAGTTTCGATCGGTTGATTTACGATGAAATACGTACGCGCGTAAAGCATCGGAATCCAGCAGGCAGACCGGTTCTTCTTCTTTCAGCGAGAGAAAGAAAGAAAGAAAGAAAGAAAGAAAAAAAAGGACGGGGCAGGCGTCCACGAAATATTTCCAATCTCGAAGTTTCACGCGGAAAGTTGGCCGGTGTCGAGGCATCTTGCCTGTTCACCGTCACCCTCTTTGCTACTTACTACGTATGAATCTTCCTCCGACCAGTGGAATAACAAAGTTCTCTGCTCGCCTAGAAACTTTGCAACAGTTTTATCATTTTTCCCCAA
Source organism: Bombus impatiens (assembly GCF_000188095.3). Lineage (NCBI taxonomy): Eukaryota > Metazoa > Arthropoda > Insecta > Hymenoptera > Apidae > Bombus > Bombus impatiens. The sequence continues at coordinate 76,207 of NT_176744.1, read as the reverse complement.
ACTTGCCTTGCTCCATTGTTTCTCTCTCTTTCTCTTTCTGTCGCTTCTTCTCCGTTCTTTTTTCCTAACCTCTTCCTTCTCTTCCGTTTCTCGTGCTCCATTTCGTTTGCTCGTTCGAGGCAACAGAAAGAGAAGCAGAAAGAAAGAAAGGAAGGAAGGAAGGAAGGAAGGAAGAGATCGCGTGATTCAACAATGAGCAGGGGCGCCGCGGAATTGTTTCACGAGAGAAAAACAGGGACGAAATAAAAAGGTCTCGAGGGAAGCCGATGGACGGTGGCGGCGGGAAGTTCGTGCTTGCCAATGCTTTTTATTTTCGTCGCGCTACCTACAGTCGAAAATTAAACGAACGCGTTGTTTCTTTCCTTTGCCAACCTTTTTCTTCTTGTTTTTTTCCTTTCTTTTTTTTGCGTTTATGTCAGAGTCGCGTTCCTTTTTTCGGGACACTCGCTGCTCTCTCTCTGTCGTTCTCCCGTTGTTCGCGCCCGTTGACTTTCTCCTGGCTTTTTTCCCCTCGGTTTTGTGTTTCAGGACGCGCATCGCCTACCAACTCTCGTTACGAGACGCGCCAACATTTTTCCGCGGCAGAGAGAAACCGCGAACGACGGCTGTCCACGTTGAAAACCCGCGCTGTATCGTTGGATATCGCTTCATCGGACGACGTAATTATCGTTCCGGGGAAAGTTTCATTATTTGCGAATGGATATACTTGTATTTGAGAGAAATGGACGTGCAACGCAGTCACGAAATTTTTGGAACAGTTGTTTTGATATAAATTCTTGGAATCTACTGTTGTGATATTTTATATCGTTGTATCTTGTGAGTAACACTTTGTCGTAGTCACGAGAAGGAAATCTCACGAAGCAAGGAACGTCGAAGCCTATGTCACGTAAAATAACAAAATAAAAAAAGAAATTTGAGGTGAAAAATAAAAAAAAGAAACTTTATTTTTTTCTAACAACAATCCACTTTACAATCCACTTCCGAACTCGAGGCGTGACTTTCCAAGACTGAAGCTCTTATGATTTGATTTTCGATCGGATCCGATTACTTTCTTTCGTCATCCCTCAACATCCCCACCGTCCATGCATTTGCTAGGCGTCCGCCACCGTTGCCACGTGCTCTTTCTTCTAGAACCTTCGGTGGAAGGACCGTTGGGATGTTGATGGTTCATTAGGCACTTCGCTTCGGCGACATACATTGTTGCCAAGTGCCGCCAGATCTCTATTTCAGAGATTAGTAGATTCGCAAGAAGGTACAGAGAAAGAATAGCAACACAGCCGAACCGGCTGGCAGTGGAAACGATCAACACAACCACAGAAAGAAGACTAAAAAGGAAACACGCAGCAGATCTCACAAAGGATATATCTTAACAAACACGAATATGGTACCCCATTGGGGGTAGCCACCCACATGATAATCAATCAGATAAAAAATTCTACCAAATGTCCAAATTGGACAAATTGTGAATGTGAAATTTTAAATAAAAAAAAAAAACATCTTTATCTCCATCGTCAGTCCATCGGATTTGAAGTATGCCGGTCGTGACACCTACGTGCACAGGGTGGAAGATCGAGAAGATCGGCCGAGATATTGATCAAGTACAAGAGTATCGAGAAACGTATCCGGCAAATGAATAATTATGCTATTAAATAATTATGTTATTAGAAAACCAATAGTGCCCGCGCAACGCAATTGTGGTAGGTAGAAATTTCAAAAGCAAGGGAATAGTCGAAGACGTAAGGTCATAAAGTAGATGCTGTGGTGGAATACAGAACGATAAGATTTTCCTGGTGTTAAAAATATTTACCAAAGCAATAAATATGCCGGATGAAACGTATTTGCTCGAGAATATCAGAGATGTGAGAAAAAATTGCCCGAATATTTCATGAATCAGAATTGCATTCTAAACGAGAAACGCTTCGCTCAAAGTTTTGGGCTGACGTATCCAAAAATCTTCTAAAAATGGCTGTTTCAAACGAAAGAAACGAAAAACAGAGGAAAAGAATATGTGCGTGTGGAAGTTGATCGCGCGTTATTTCACAAGCAAATATTCGTAGAATATTCATAGAAACGAAACTGGTGAAAATAAGGAATTGGAAGAAAGAGAAGGAACGGACAAACGTAAGAATTAAAACGTGTTTTGTAAAATACATGATTATCGTAAAAGTTTAAACAAACACATCGAAGCAATCATGGGATCGTCATTACCGACGATTTTATCGCGTCGACCAAGCAAACAGAAGTAAAGAATGCTATAAGCTCGATAGATGAACACGTTGTTCGTACGATACTGTGATACTTAGTACTATAGTACTTGAAGATCGTCAAAGCCTACCATGTTTTACAAACAGCTGCCCATGTATCGATTTCAGAAAAAAAAAGAAAAAAAGTTGCAGCTGCTGCGCACTGACTGGCAAAAATCGAAACAAGGGATCGTGTTCTCGCGTCCAGTTCGAAAAATGGTGAAGCTATAAAAAAAAAAAAAGAAGCGAAAGGCGCAAACAAAAGAGAAACAAGGGAATGATGGCACAAGCGGTTTTCTTCTATTCGTTGGCAGCGTTGTTCCTCGCGATGCTATCTCGCGAAACGAGACCCAATGCCATCGATACTTTTTTTCGGATCGCACACCAGCCAGTTCTGTTTGCCTCCATTCTGTTTGTTTCAACAGGATCACTTGGCGGGAATAGCGCGAAAAATGAACGCTTACCAACGTTTTTTTTCTTCCCTGTTAGGGCAGAGAAATCGAGTATTTTCGATATTTGCATCGAACTTTGATCGAATAGTTTTGGCTATTTTAATTAAACGAATAGAAAGAATTTAATTGGATTTGTCGGAACAAGAAAATAAAACGGTTGTATCGTATTTGATCGATCTAGAAGTATACGGTGTATTTGGTAATAGTTCAAAATAACTCTAAGAAGTTTAAATCTTGAATTTAGTAAGTGGAATATTTTTTAAATTCTGTTCGATATTCGATTGTTGGAAGTCATGTTGGAGGAGGAGAAATTTTCTGTCATACGTTAGATCGATTATTTGGAAGTGACAAAGTTACGTAATTTTAGATACGAAGTAATAAATAGAGAGACATTTAAATAACTTTTTAGTGAGTTTATATTTGTAAATATTGTTTGGTAGATGATACATTTGCACTGTACATGCGAATGTGTGTGTAAGCGTCAGAGGGCGTCCAAGTCTCAGTTGAGACAAAAGGCGATTGGAAGCCGTTAGAAGAATCTGAAGGAGTCAGTTGACAACAAGCGTGCGTGCAGGAAGGTTATCGAGGTCTTCGGAGTGTAATATGTATGTATAGCTGTTGTGTGTGAAATAAACTGTTTGTATTTTCGAATTCTCTCTATACCTTAACAAAAATGTATCAAAGTAGCTACGCTTAATATTCGCAAAAGATTATATAATTGTTAGAATAGTCTACGATTAATTAACAGAGTCCATGATTGATATTCTTTCGTTAGAAAATAAATTGGTTAAAGAACATGTTGTTGACGATAAAATTATAAGAACTATTATTTAAAATAACTTGATAAAATAGGATGGGAAATAATATTTCAAATGAAATTAATTTTAAACCATTCTACGATGTATCACGTGCGATCATAAAAGCGTTGAAGATTATGCACTCGAAGCACTTAAAGGATTAAACGCGCCGAATGGAATGGTTAAATTATTTGAAGCGAATATCATTGTGTACACAATCGTAGAAGTTTTCATATTTACTCTTTCAATATTTGCTGTTCAACGTAGAAATTACAAATGAGAGGAAAATCAAAATCGTTCATAAAACACGATAGACGTGCGAAAGTTTGACGTTTATGAATAAAAATAATCGAACTTATAATCGCAAAGCTTGAGCATTTCACGTTTCCCAAATAACACGGTATTCTCATCCGACGAGCAATACCTATGTTTGCGTCTTTTATGAAAATTCAATTTCATATCAAAATATACGTTCGATATTTTTCACATCCTGTGTTAACAAAGAAGTAATAAAAAAATTTTTTTTCTTTTTGGCAGTAACATATAATTTCCCCTAATAAAATGCACATAATAACGTACAATTATTTTAAATCTCCTGAAATCGCAACGTCGATACGATGATATCGCGAAAACCTCGAAAAAGAAATATTCTAAAAACACAAAATGGTTGAAACGAGAACAGCGAAAAAATAGCGGAAGAAAAATAAATTCAAGGCCGGATCGAATATGGAAATAGGGATATTTTCGTTCGAGCGATAAACGAACGAATGCCTGGCATTTCATGACAATGGCCGACAAATTCATAATGGCGCAACGCTGAAATCTATCTCAGACTAAAGGTCGAATTGAATTCTCAACGAGACCTTCTAACAAAAGAGAACACGAACGAAAGAAGATCATCGAAATCCATGAATTTTTTTCCTCTGGCCGTTTCGTGAATATTCTTTGTTCGACGTCAGAACATGGAAATTTCGTTTGAATCAGAATTTGAAAAATACTGGCGCGGTGATACGACAGAACTCGCTACGTTGTTCGTTTAAATCAAAGCTCGAGACGTGCATTTTTTCGATGGTCTCGCGGTGCGTCCATTTATCTGCCACGTGTCACGATTTGTTATTTCGTCTCGTCGCGGCATTCGAACGACGATTCGGGACAAAGATCAAAAGACGCATATAACGCGCAGCTTTCTTGAAACTTGATACGTCTTGAATATTAATTTCTTTGTGCGATCACGCACGGTGGCGTTTAAGTAGATAGCGTCGATGGCTGGAGCGTGGATGGCCATTTTTTATCCTCCCTTGCTAATTGTATCTGATCCCATTAAACTTCCTCTAAGAACGTTCTATCGTATCGAAAGTACGCTCGATGGCCGATGAATGGGCAAAAATATTCTCTCAAAAGACAAACTCACTTACGAAAGTGCTTAGCCGCTAATTGAAAACCTGTACAATTTCATTTTCTTTAGACGTTCATAAGAATTCTTCGTTAGGAGCCGGAGATTACGGGCGAGATTAAAAATCTCCATACGCTGTTGTAAATATTCATAAGAAATTTATTCTTTCTATCCTGGTGTTATAACCGGTGTACCGACTTTTACTTTTGCAAATCTCAACGCGAAACACGTTGTCGACGTTCTCAGAGATGGTCCCTCCGGCATCTACGTACCTAACCTAACGTGGAAAATTTGTCCACCGGGTAAGACGGATCGTGATGTTTCGGGGACACACGTAGAATCATCTTTGGACTCGGCGTCTTCGTCCTGGCTGTGCATCCGGGTCTCTGGAGAAATTTCCATGAAATACTGTGTAGACGGTCACGTAACGCGAATTGCGATCGGAGAAATTTCCAATTCGTTTCCCTTATGCGCAGGCATTTACTCTTAGATTTCCACTTACTTGCATCCACTTTATCGAGCAGCTCGGCACGTGATTTGGTAATTCGAAAATATTGCTGGGAAAGATTCAAGTTTGTAAAGAATGCAGAGTAGCATGGTATTATAAAAAACATATTATCGTTATTGATATTATTCTTATTATCGATATTATCGATAAACGTATTATTATTATTGTTATTAACATGCCAGTTTTATACGATCGTGATCGTTTCGACGAATTTTTCGTTAAATATTGACCAATCCTTTTAGAATTGAACGTTTCAGTCTGTTAAGGACTGGTCGTTTTCTTTGTCGATCGGCTAACTGAAAATCATAGCGATGTAATTCGGCCCATTGTCAGTTTTTACAAGACGGTGTTCTCTGGGTTTTTAGGAAAAATTCAATATATTTTTCAAAATCACAAACACGTATCGTGACAAATAAAGTTGTCGATTGATTGACAAAACCAGAGGAACGATACATATCTGCATTAATAACTGTGATTCCTACACCCTTTTTTGAATTAGTTTCACAGATCGATATGCGTGATCACGCCAGCCGTGACTCCTAACAGTGCTAATTTTTTTTTTATTATTGTTTAATTTATAGTTTACAATTTGTCCAGTTGGACATTTGGTAAATTACAGTGCTAATTGTTGAAAATGACAACGCGAGTTCTCGCTCGCCATCTATATGCCGACGGCTAGTTACAAAAAGGAGTAACTAGAAGATATTACTAGACACGGTCGATAGACCAAATCGATAGTTTAAGACTTTCTTTTCGTTCATTCGTTCGTGTCCCTTCCAAGTGTGTGCAATAAAGGTTTTTCGGCTCCGAGAAGTGTGGTGTTTTTCATCCGAATAATAAAGTAATAACTAACGCGATCCTACCTCTAAATATAGATATAACAACACTAATGAAATTTAAAAACGTTTTACGTAACGCGTACGACATGCATAAAGAAGCTTTCTATATGGCGAATACTCAGATACTTTGACGAATGATGCGAATGTAAATTCCTCGGTAAGAGGAACAGCGCGGTGGTTTACGATTTCGAAAACTCGCCTCGAATCCGTTGTACTTTTTCTTGTTGTTGTACTTCGTAAATTACGCTTTTACTTGTGAAGTTCGACGGAACAAATGCTCGTGAAATAGGAAAGGGAAGGGAAAAAAGTCGGTTAAAAATAAGATCGCCCTTTAAGATTTTTTTACGGTCGCCAGCCTGGCAATCGTGCAATTTCGAACGTTACGAGGCTATTTCGTAACAAAGCGCTCAAGTTTCTCGTACTCTGTCTTCGCTGTTCTGCTTTCTCTGTTACGATGGTGGTCGTTGCTGTCGGTGAAACTTGCAGAAATAGGCAAAGATTACGCGTGTACGCGCAAACGACTGTTTCACTTTCTTCTCGAGTGGAACGCTGTTAAAAAGATCGTAGAATAATTCTTCTGGGTCGTTGATCGGTGACCTTGGAGAAATGAAATGAAATGAAATGAAATGAAATGGAATGAAATGGAATGGAACAGGTATTATAAGAAGGAAAAAGCTATTCTACGCTCGACCAAGCGTACCGCCGTACCTTGAGTGTTCTATGGTTATTATCTGTGCAATATGCACGTATTAATTCAACTTAATTACACTTCGTTCCTATTTCAAAGATATTGCGATTATATGAAATTTGATTCTCCTCTTTCGTATCGAAGGTAATTAATTTTGGAAGGCAATCGAAGGTAATTGATTTTATTATAATAGCTTGCGAGGACGTTTTTATTAAAAGTTTCTCATAGATCAGATATTTGGTGATCTTAAAAGAATATTCTTGCCACAATAAATGCTACTTGATCTCCGGATAAGAGAATCTCGTTTGTGTCCGTTGGTTTTGAAGCAAACAAAATCGGTTTAACCGATTTCGAGAAAAGCACAGTCGGAAGAGTGGTGGAAGTGGCAATTTTTACAACAAACTATAAAAAATAGATTAAAATTCGTACTGCGCATAGGGAAATAAATTAAAATTCACACCGACTGCAGGGAAATAATCTATTACAAAATTGGATACCAATATCGCAAACCGATTAAAGTTACTGAAAAGCCAATGATCGCCAACAGATTTAATTAATTTATACATCGAAATACACAAAAATCAGATTATACCTTATATTACGTAGGAGAAAAATTACATTAATATTTATTCCATACATTGGAAAAGCGAATTAATCCCAAAAAGTAATTGAGAATCCAAATTAGAAATCCTATCACAAGCTCGTAACTGGAAAAAATCGTCGAAAATTCTTGAAAGAGACAACGAATTCGATTAACTGTTACATCGAACCACAGACAAATTAATTAAAGTTTACGCTATATATAAATAAACGAATTACACGCGGAAAAATGATTTCAAACTCGATATTAATTCGATCGAATAATTTCAAAAATATTCAAAAAATCATCGAAAGTCTCCAGTTACTGACAAATCCTATTGACTTTTGCCGAACCATCGATCACAATCTACGCTATACACAGGCAAACACAGTAAATGCAAAAACAGTAATTTAAAATTTATACCACTGTCAGCTCGACGAATCAATCACGAAAAGATAATAATCTTAAATTCGCATAAAATTAGATGTCACGGTCCTAACCACTACTTTTGAAGCAAACTACTTTTGCTTGGAAAAGCATTCGGCGACAAAACCCTAGCCCCATAGATCTCGATGGGGGAGCTCGTTTCGTTTGTTTTGTCCTCGTTTCACGGTCGAGGCTTTTCGTACAATCGAGGCTTTGCCTCGATCCACAAAATTGCTTCGTCAATTATGAAACGAACAATACTCGTGGCTCGTAGAACGGTCGGATCGAAACGCTCTATAAACGTGACCGGTGACCTGTACGTTTGCCTGTGAACGAAATAAGCGGGTCTGCGTTCTTCGATTTCGAGTCGAAGGAAATCGCGAGGCTAATAAAGCCGAAGCTCCAGGCGTTATTTTCGTTCGGAAGAGTCGCAATTTCCACGCGATAATTCGATGCCTGGCTGGCCGGCCGTTAAAACGTCGATTAAACGAGATAAACGCTGTTTAAACCCGATAACCGACATCGCCAAGTTTACGAGTTTCCCTGCAGCTTTCTGTCGAGCTATCGATAAAACCGCGTCAAAGTGAAAACGTATTGCCTTTCCGCCAGTTCGCAAAGCCTTCGTCGAATTTACGAAAGCGAATTCGTTTCGACGGAACCGAGGAAATTTCGATAATAGCATCGTTCGATAAGTTATTTGGCATGTTCTCGATAATTTCTGTTCGCGTTTTAGCTTCTTTTTGACGCCAACTTTTCCTGCCGAAAATTTGCCATCTGAATGCCGGAGAAAATGTTGCTACGCTATAGCATACATGTAATATCGTGATGCAATATATTTACAATGAATGGATGATAAAGGTGTTAATCAGACAGAAAAACGATAGTTGTTCAACATGAACTAATCGTAGCAAACATAATAATATAATAAACAGCACAACCAAATAATTAATCAACGACTCGACTTTCATAAACGCAATCAACACTCTCTCGGCAACGCAACTCGCAATCGCTGTTCATTCGTTTCTCGTCTCCTAGCAACCGCTCGTGGCTAAGATCACGTAGGTCTCCTCTTTCGAAAACCACGCGATCGAAAAGAACGCCACGGCTCTCGCGACATTCCACACGGTTCACCCGCCAACTCCCAGGCCCCTCGCTCGCATACTACGTACATATAGCAACAAATATATATTTTTTAATGGACGATGTTACTACGTACTTGATGAATATTTTGCGTAGAGAATGTTGCTGAAATAGAATGAAAATTAAGATGTACTATCGCGCACGGGATACGTGTACGAAATGTGTAATAAACAGATTTTACTGAAATAAAACAAGTATTAAAATATGGCATTATACGCGCGACAAATATATGCATTTAACGAATAATTACATAGAAAGCTTCGTTAGAATAAAACGAAGATTAAAATATGCCATTAGGTGGCGGATATGCGTGCTTAATGAATAATACATAGAAAATTTTGCTGGAATAAAATGGAGGCTACGATATGTATGTTATACGTGTGTAGTTGAGAGTGATACTCCTTTCATTCCATTTCATTACATTTAAATAAGGAATTTTTCACGTGTATAGAAATATAGAAAAATATACATGCTATTGGCTTTTGTGTGGTATCGTACAACGAATTTATACAAATTTGATATATCACACGCGTAAAAGCTACTCTTTGTGGAAAGCTTTAAAATGTGTTACAAGCCCATTTGCAATGATCATTTATATTAAAATGTTATCATGAAGATGACAAAGAATCGTAAATAATAATTCCAAACTTTTTAAACAATAACACAAATTTCATACCTTTGGTTCTCGTTATAATTAATTAAATGCAGAAACTCGCGAAACAATTTGATAATCTTTCTAACAAATATTTCTAGGACACAGAAATTTATGAATTAATTTGATATTCTTCCTAACGGATGTTCCATATTGTTACGTTATACTTCATATTTTTATTTTGTAATCAAACAAACGCAAAAATTTATGAACTAATTTGATATTCTTCCTGACAGGTGTTTCGTGTTATTACGTTACGTCATACATCATATTTTTATCTTACAATACAGGCCGATATAATCAAATAGACACAGAAATTTATAAACTAATTTGATATACCTTCTAACAAATATTTCGTATTATTACATTACGTTACGCTTCGTATTTTCGCGTTATAATCAAACAAACACAGCACCTAATTTGATATTCTTCCTAACAGGTGTTTCATATTATTACGTTACGTCATACTTCATATTTTTATCTTGCAATACAGGCTGGTATAATCAAACAGACGCGGGAATTTATAAACTAATTTGATATTCTTTCTAACAAATACTTTCTATTATCACGTTACATTTTTATCATTTTTATAATCAAACAACTCAACATCTAATTTGATATTCTTCCTAACAAATATTTCCTATTATCACGTTACATTTTTATAATTTTTATAATCAAACAAACGCAACAACTAATTTAATATTCTTCCTAACAAATACTTCCTATTATTACGTTACATTTTTAAAATTCTTATAATCCAACAAACAATTAATTTAATATAATACTTCCTATTATCACGTTACATTTTTATAATTTTCATAATCAAACGAACGCAACAACTAATTTGATATTCTTCCTAACAAGTACTTCCTATTATCACGTTACATTTTTATAATTTTATAATCAAACAAACGCAACAACTAATTTAATATTCTTCCTAACAAATACTTCCTATTATTACGTTACATTTTTAAAATTCTTATAATCCAACAAACAATTAATTTAATATAATACTTCCTATTATCACGTTACATTTTTATAATTTTATAATCAAACAAACGCAACAACTAATTTAATATTCTTCCTAACAAATACTTCCTATTATTACGTTACATTTTTAAAATTCTTATAATCCAACAAACAATTAATTTAATATAATACTTCCTATTATCACGTTACATTTTTATAATTTTATAATCATTACATTTTTATAATTTTCATAATCAAAC
>NT_176744.1:54287-65118 GCF_000188095.3 Bombus impatiens | reverse complement strand
TACTTCCTATTATCACGTTACATTTTTATAATTTTTATAATCAAACAAACGCAACAACTAATTTAATATTCTTCCTAACAAATACTTCCTATTATTACGTTACATTTTTAAAATTCTTATAATCCAACAAACAATTAATTTAATATTCTACCTAACGTTATCACGTTACATTTTTATAATTTTATAATCAAACAAACGCAACAACTAATTTAATATTCTTCCTAACAAATACTTCCTATTATTACGTTACATTTTTAAAATTCTTATAATCCAACAAACAATTAATTTAATATAATACTTCCTATTATCACGTTACATTTTTATAATTTTCATAATCAAACGAACGCAACAACTAATTTGATATTCTTCCTAACAAGTACTTCCTATTGTCACGTATTTTTAATTTTTATAATTTTTATAATCAAACAACTCAACATCTAATTTGATATTCTTCCCAACAAATAATTCTTATTATTACGTTACATTTTTATAATTGTTCGGGATTTGGAGTGGCCGCCTGGTAATTGGCTATCCTGGTAATAGTGCGGACCCATCATAAACAGTGGGCCTATTGTAAAGTCAAGGTACTTTAGGACCTTACGGAAAAGACCCATGAAGGCGGCCAGCCCATCCTCGAATATACGTCTTTACCCAATGATCGGTTAGGAACAGACTTGAGACACACCCACCACGAACTTATCTCTACAACACCAACATCATCAAGAGTCACTCTTGCACCAGTATTCTAAGAGTCAACATATAACAGTATTCAGTGACTATTATATTTAACAGGATAGCCAGAGAACTAAAGACAGTTGTATTCAGAGTATTAAGTGGAATCCAATGAACTTAAAGACAGTTGTATTCAGAATATTCAGTGGAATAAATACACTTATTACAATCCTCCACCTTGGACGCTAATAACGTTCAAGGCTCGCCATACCAACCGATCAGTTGTGCCTGACTGGTCGCTAGTTAGACGAGTGTCGCAACGATAATTTTTATAATCAAGCGAATCTTATAGCAACAACTAATTTGATATTCTTCCTAATAAATACTTCCTATTATTACGGTACATTTTTATAATTTCTATAATCAAACAAACGCGACAACTAATTTCACCTTCTTCCTCACAAATACTTTGTACTATTGCGTTATTTTGCGTTTCATATTTTTACATTCTAATCGGACACGCGAACTAAAGTACTAGTTTGACGTTACTCTTATCCAATAGAGAAAACTCGGGCAAACTATCGAGTTTCCTAATTAATGACTAGAGGAAAGCAAACACCGTTGAGACATCCCTCGCAACTCTCTCGATTTGGAATCGCGACAGCGAGATTCCTCTCCGTTCGAGCAACAAACCGTTGCGTCACGCGCAAAAGCGAAATAAGCGGGAAACATCCGTTCCAAAATCCACGACTTATCAAAATTCCAAAGGTACGCGACACCGCTGCCGCGTACAGGCCACGCATAAAGCATAAAAGCCCGCCACACCGGCGAAGGAAACGGGTTAAAACAAAAATACCTCGCCTCCGGGGCTTCAGAAATATATTTCGCCGGTGTGTGCTTGTCCTCCCGTTGTGCAGTCTCGAAGTAGCTGTCTCGGCCAGCAAAGTGATAAATTCGTAGAACGCATTAAATTTCGGCTTGTACGTTCGAGGTAACGATATATAAGCGATTCGAGGGAAACGATCGAAATACAGTATCGAAGAAGAAGAAGAAGAAGAAATAGAGAAGAAACGAATAGCGAAGGATAGAGGAGCAGAGAAAAATAAAAGGGAAATCGTTGACTGACTTTTCGAACCGTTGTAACTACCTCATTGTGGTTTCACGGAATCTCGTCTCGATGCCGGTCATCCATTCGAACGTAGATCGATAGAGATCGGTTCTTTGTTCGCAGAAACGTCCCTGACTTTCTTCGAGCATGTTCGCTTAATACGACCTTTTATTACGCTCGATATTTGGATGCTGGCCAGTCCTCAATGTCCATCAACGACAGGGATGGAATTTTCTTCTGGTTTCTTTGATTTCGTCCGCCTTTTCGTTTGGTTCGTGTAGCAGACTTTGGAGCAGTAGACCGCGTATTTGTATGCTTGTTCGTATTTCCGTGGACGCGACGAAGGAAACTGCGTAACTTTCCAGATAATCGGACGTGAGGTTTTCAAACGAACACCGTGTACATCTGAGAGGTTAACGAATGGAGAAAACTGCACGAAGGTCTTTTACGATGTTTTAATAAAAACGTCCGGTGGATGTAAATCGCGAGACGATTCCGTATCGATGCGAAATCGTGAGAGATTTTTCGACGTTGGACGACATGTAGTCGTCGTAGAAGCTAGCCGATATTAGAATTTTTACGAGGGGGTGTTAATCGGGAATGGAGAAGGCGGATCGAAAGGAGGATCTTGTCCCGAATGGAATTCATTTTCGAGGATTCGGCCCGTTACCACCTGGGGTTTTTGATTAAATTTTATTTATGTTTTATGCACGCTTGCCGACCGGTTTTTCGACGTTTCTATCGTTCTTCGTTCTGCCAGAGCCGAAAGAAGGCGGAGTATGATTTCCTCTTAGATAAATTTAATTTGTGAAAAAGCGGAATGTGGAATCTTGCTCTTATCAGCATGTTGAAAGAAAACGAGAATAAAATGATACAATCGCGAGATCTTTAATTTATTAAATTTAAGAAGCTTCTTTTAATAACGTTAAACTTGCTTTTAATAGTTTTGTTTTTTCGCTCTTTAAATCGCGGATATTTGAATTTTCTTCCTGCGTTATTAATATTCTTAATTTTTAGGATCCTTGAAAAACTATTTTCGTTAATTGTTCTGTTATGTAAAATACATGGCATTGATAAATAATATGGCATATAAAATACAATATTTATTATAATACTATTTTATATTTATTAGAATTAATTAGATCATTTAGGATTAATATTCTTGATTTTTGGGGTCCCTGAAAACCTATCTCCGTTAACTGTTTTGTTACATAAATTAATATTATAATAAATATTGTAATAATGCTCGTATATTATAATTGCTAATTATAAATGCTTATAATATTATATACATACAATGCTCATAGCAATAAAAAAATTGTATCTGTTGAATAATTAAACTAAGCACAATCTAAGTGTAGACGATTCGGTATTGGATAACGATCTACATTAACAGATTCGCTGTCGAGAATAGAAGAGAAAATGTCTTCTCAAACTGCGAAGACAAGTCGAAATTTTATATCTTACCCATATTCCTATAAGAGCACAGGAAATTCGAAGGACCGCTCTCTCAGGCTTGCAACTTAGGAGCTAGTAGAAAAGCGTATGTTGTATCAGACGCAACAATGTTACCGCAGTCTGGCGAGTAAGTAGCGCGAGTTCCCGTTTGGTCAGATACTAGGTACCACTAAACGACGTTGTTCAGCACTCCAGTGTTTCTCCTTCTTTCGTGTACGGTATCTAACCGTGTTAATCCCTCTTGTATATAAAGCGACTAGTGTACTCAACGCTCTGTATTCTGTTCGGATTTTACCCTTACTAGTTTTATATTTTACTATTTTACTGTTACCAGTTTATTATTGCTATTAGCAGTCGACCTATAAAACATTTCTTCTTCATCTAGTATCCATTCTTCGAATGATCTACAAATAATTGTATGTGGAATTTATATTAATTTAATAATCCAGTGACTTCGAAGATTGATTTAGATATAGAAAGGAGATATTTTTAACTTTAATATCGTATTAATTTGATATCTTTAAGAATATGTAAAATATTTATAAAGATAATTATCTGAAGAAATATCGAATAAAAAATTTGGAATTGCTGATAGATTGCCATTGTATATATCGTTTCATATTTGCACAATAATTATAAGAATAAATATTGTATAATAATTTCATATTTTAATCTTCTTCGTTTTATTTTATTAATTTGTCATTATCCTTAGTAATTGTTATATCGTTAATTCGAGCACGTGATTTTTATAATTTTGTGTTTTTCTAAATGAAATTTATGATAAAAGGTGTGAGATTGCGAGATAAAAAATTTCCTCCGCGCGTTATTAATTTGAAAGTTTTTAAATAACGATCCTTAGGAGAGATATTATTTAATAAATTTTCTTTCGATCAATAAGATATCATTTTTCAGTATTTTCTACGATGCAACGCAATTTCGTCTGGATTCACGTTCTCCACAATTCGGTGTAGCGAAGCTTCATCCTATCGAGAAAAGAAAGCTAAGAGCGTTGTTGGAAAAATCTGTTAATGGAGGTTTACGTGTGTGTAACTATGAGACCTTGCTCTCAGTGTTTCAATTACTATTTCTTCTTTGCCGATTCCATCCGGTCTCAACTTGGGATGCATTAAAAATGGGAGTTTGTCCTCCACGTAAACGAATTCGGACAGGTGATCTTCCTCTTTAATCAAACTACTTCGATCGATCATTCTGTTGGCAAGAGACAATTCGTCATTTCTTTGACGAATTGCCAGCGGTGACATGATCTTGTTTGACGAACAACGACGCGAAAATCAACCATATACTCTGCTCCCTCATTTAATGTGCAAGCACGTATTACAAATTAATTCACAATTATGTTCGAACGTGTCCTGAAATTTTTGGATCCAATCAAGTGGACAGATTTTTTTTAACGTTTTATACTTATTTTGTCGAAATATACTGTAGCACTTTTATTTATTAATTTATTTAAAATGGATTAAACAGGTGTTAGTTAAGTAGGAAACGATGCTTATTTAACGCGAACTAAATACAATAACGTACTATAATTAAGATAACTAAATAATTAATTTGCAACTCTCTTCACCACGGTTCCAACGCTCTCTCTCTCTCTCACGCGGACCACACTCTGTAGACAACACTAATGTCACGTAAAATAAGAAACAAAATCGAACACTATCACTAGCAACACTATTTCCCGGACTTCTCGATCCACACTCTCTGGCTTCTCAACTGACACTCTCCGACTTCTCAACTCACACTGACTATTAATTCGTCTTTCTCCCTTGGCATTCCTTTGTCCTTTATCTTAGCCCCACCACGCACATGTTTCGCAACCGCTCGTGGCCAGAGTCACGTAAGCCTTTTCCGCGAAACTATTCGATCGAAGGACCGACGATACATCTGTCGCGTAAACTTGAGGGTTATATAATAAAAACAAGATAGCTGAGCCGTAACACAACTATTAACTTTGTTTTTTATTAAACTTTATTTTTCACTTAATATTCACAATTGAGTATACACTGATCAAATACGCGACTGGTCTAAGTGTAGAAACCGGTAAAGATACATTGACTGTTCAAAGGATCGAGAATAAGTGAGTTTTACCGACGATACTGTGTCTGAGGGAAGCTAGAAGTGGGTGTGTCTAAGGACACGGGACCATCGGATTTGTCGATGACTATTTTGGTTAAGAAAGTGAGGGCAGTAGACACCGCTTCCGATTGGATAATAAGAAGGTTGGTGGACTAGGAAGGGTTTTAGACGCCCTCGAGAGAAAGTCGTTAACGGAAGATACCGAACGTGAAGAAAACTATCTTTCCCGTGTCAACCCGTAGCAAACTGTTGAGATATGTATAATTTTCTGTGCTGGACTGGGTTAAATGCGTAGTAGAGATACTTGTATGTGGGTATCAGTGTATGGAGGTATGTATGTGCGCGGCGTCTCGTAAACAGATGAATGTAAACTAGAGTAACAGTCGGGTATAGAAGAAAGTGCTGAGACGCGTGCAAGTGTGTATCGATGAATATATAAGAAATCGTCCATAAAATAAATGTATTACTATTCTAATATTAATCCCAAGTATAAATTTAGTGTTCCTACAACATTATTTCGGCTTCAAAGATCCACAATTCTCAACACAAACAATAAACGTAAAGGAAACCCGAAACAAAAGATACTTGTTTAGTTTGAAAGATTTTAACTATAAAAATGCCAAGATCCATGGTTGATCCTTAAAACTATTGAGGATACGCGCCAAGGAAGTGGAGACATCTGGCTACCATCTTGTCCGCGGTGTGTGGCTTGATCTCTGATGTGGATTAATGTTACACATTGTTGGGCCTGTCGGCACTTAGGCTTCCTCGCGATATTGTTTATAGTCCACTCGATATCTCTTAGGACTTTCGTCCATAATACTACAATACGTTGATATACATGTAATAACTTCTTCTAGTTTGACAGCAATGTAATTTCATCAAGTAGATGACCAACCAACCGTAACGTTATCGTGAATTTGTATAATAAATTCCCTACTTTTATTTCCATTGCGTGTTATTATTCGCTATTTATTATCAACTGTAGAAATTTTTGTTCTTCAATTTGAATAATTTTATGTCTTTCCGAATCCTTATGACGATCATCGGTGATAGAAATTTCCCTCTAAACGTTATCGACTTACACGATCGCTCAATTTTCACTTGCCAAAGAAATTCTTTCGAAATAATAGCTTCTTTATGGATTATTGTTAGCCAGGATATTGTCACGACTGGCACACTTCAAACCCGATGGACTGATGATGGAGATAAAGATGTGGCGGCACTCGGCGACAATGTTTATCGCCAAAGTGCCTAATGAGCCATCGATATCCCAACGGTTCTTTCGCCGAATGTTCTAGAAGATGGCGTGCGTGGTCGCCGGTCGTCTAACAAACTCAAAGACAGTGGGGATATTGAGGGGTGACAAAAGAAAAATAACCAAATTCGATCGGAAGTCGAGTTGTAAGAGTCAGTCTTGAAAAGTCACGCTTAGAGGTCGGAAGCAAATTGTAAACCAGGTATTAGAAAAAGAATAAGTTCCTTTTTTTTATTTTTTATCTTAAATTTGTCTTTTTATTTTCTTGTGTTACTTTATGTGACAATATCCTGATCAATTAAAAATATCTACATTATCGAAAAAATAATGAAGTGGAATTACAGAATGACTAACATGCTGGAATTAATAATCATTGGTAATCGCAGATGATAATAATCGTCGCAATTCCATTGTTCTTGGTTCGCTGTAACAAATGAAATTAAACAAACGCGAATACTCTAAAGATAATAATCATCGCTATAATTTTATTCCTTTCGGTTCTCAATAACAAATATGATAAAATTACACAACCACTAACAAACTAATCATATCGAATCATCGTTATAATTTAATCATCATCGTTGATAATCGTTACGATTCTATTCCTCTCAAATGTCGATAACAACTGTGATAAAATTAAACCATCGTTGTTAAACTGAAATCAATAATAATCGTTACAACTTCGTTTCTCTCGGTTCTAAATAATTCCACGAAAAAAAAAAACTGAATTTCTCTGTGTTCGATCGAGGACCGGACAGAGGGCAGAATAATTGGAAAGGAAAGATAAAGCGATCCCTTTTTCTCCATCGTGCACTCTGACGTGCTTTGAAAAACTCGTACCTTCAACAGACGTTTCGCGAAAAGGAATTCGTGCTCCTTTGACGAGGATCATAAACTATTCAACTCCTGCAGCATCGCGATGACAGTTCACCGTGTCCCTGGGAATATTTGCAACTCATAGGATGAAACAGTAAATTATTTCTGGACGAAAACATCAAAGCTTTCTGCTGTCCTCCTCAGTTACCATTGCTCACCTTCAGCTCTTTGGATATCGCGTTCCTTTTCTCCCTTTAGAGAATCCCTGGCTGAGAGTGCGCACGACATTCCCGGTTGGATTACATTTTACATCCAGTTGGATTATATCGGCGAGATACATTTCCGGCCACTATTATAAAATCTCTGTATTCAGATGGAAAGTAACGATCGAAGCAATTTTATTGTCACTCCAGATATCTTTGAACGTGATGTACGGATTCGTTCGTTGATCTGCCATAATTTAGCCTCGGCTTCAAATAACATCAAATTCACCATTGTCACGACTGGCACAGTTCAAAACCGGAGATAAAGATGTAAAGGCACTTGGCAACAATGTATATCGCCGAAGCGAAGTGCCGAATGAATCATCAATATCCCAACGGTGTTTCCGCCGAATGTTCTAGAAGATGGCGTCGTGCGTGGCAACGGTCGCGGTCGCCTAACAAACTCGAGGACAGTGGGGATATTGAGGGGTGACAAAAAAAAAATAACCGAATCCGATCGGAAGTCGAGTTGTAAGAGTCAGTCTTAAAAAGTCACGCTTAGAGCTCGGAAGCAAATTGTAAACCAAGTGTTAGAAAAAGAATAAGTTCCTTTTTTATTTTTCATCTTAAATTTGTTTTTTTTCTATTTTTGTGTGTGTGTGTGTGTGTTATTTTACGTGGCACCGTCTTCTCGACGTCGAAAAATCGATTACTACGAAAGAAATATTCGAATTGAAAAACTTTCACGATCACAAATTCTAATCTACGATTTATCGTCGATATACAGGGTGGTTGGTAACTGGTGGAACAAGCGGAAAGGGGATGATTCTACGCGAAAAAAGAAATCGAAAATATAGAATAAAAAATGTTTTTTTTAATTTTTCCATCGAGACAACGATCTACAGTGAGATCCGTTATAACGAGACGCGATAAAGTGCACGCGTACCGAGCGAGAATTCAAAGTCGATTTTCTCGAAAACAAAGCCTCAAACGAAAAATTTTTATTCTATATTTTCGACTTCTTTTTTCGCGTAGAATCAGCCCCTTTCCGCTTGTACCACCAGTTACCAACCACCCTGTATGTTTTCGTGATTATTGGAACGAAAAATACGCGTTGTTAAGCATTTATCGTATGTTTCGATAAGGTAGCAGAAAGAGTTAGATAGACATTGGCAAATACCGGTGTGCACTGTGGGATTTCATTCTCAGTTTGACCGTTATAACTGCGAGTTTAGCCGGTCAATCGCTTGATTGAACCATAGTCTGGATTTGGCTGAGGTTACGACCGAGAAAGATCTTCGATAACCGAATCTCAGGATCGATGAAGCTCTAATCAAGCTGATTCTCGGGTAATGGGACGGAAGGGAGTTTGGCAGTAATTGGGCAGAAGTGAAATTAATTAGGACACGTTTATAGAAACGTATTCAGACCTGTTTTTGATGATATCTGGTGCGTACTCTTAGGGTTTTAAGCGATAACGTTATTCATTTCGTTTCTTCGGATTGTGTTTTTCATCGATAAGCATTAAATATGTATTTGAACAATCCTTTCGGCGAGGAATTAATTATTATAAATTTATTAATTCGTTCATTTGCAAGTTAAATTTGTCTGTTAAATTGTGAAATTTCTTTAATTATTTGTTTTATTTCATTTTGTATTAAAAGACCTTTAAGCGACAAATGTTTCAATGTTATCAATTTAATTGAAGAAATTTAACAAACTATATATCTGATACATCATTTTTTCACGTTCTTTGTAACAAATCGTCCAAGCCAAAATGAGAAAAGTTTACTTGCCAACGTCAGAGGAATTAAGTAAAAAACTTATTCTCGACTTGGTATTTATGGCTCGTACGATTAGCTACAGAACCGTCCCTAATGGCAGTCATAAAACCATGATCCGCCAGTAAATTGTTAGAATCATATGGCTCAAGTTTACCTGGAAGGATCCCAAAACGTAATTTCACCTCGCTACTGGAAAAGACGTCGAGGAGGTAAATTCTTCGTAACTAATGGAATTCAAATTATGTATATGTGTCTATATAGCTATATATGTATACGTTCATTCGGTAACTGGGAAACTTTCAGCCTCCATAACTTCGAAAATATTCACATTTTTCACACGCGTTATATACACACGCATGTAAGAAACGTGATATCAATAAGTACGTCGTTTAATCTTCTTCTTCAATTTCTACTGCGTGATTTAATCAAATACCTTCGATATGAAATTTTCTAATATCTTTAGATCTGCAAAAATTCTATATTTCTAAACCCATATTTTTACGTATTGTATTTAAAAGTTTTCTATGTATCTGAAATGTTCAATCTTCAAAAATTGTATTTCTTTTTCTTCGGCCTTTGCAACATTCTTCTTAACATCATCTCCGGATTATTTCAGTATTAATTATTCACTGTGAACGTTTATGCGAGTTCAGGTTTCTCTATGTACAACTAAAGAAAGAAATAGAATTTAAATAAATATTTGTTTCATTTTTAAGCACTATAATGTATATATTTATTAAGGACAGAAAGTGTAATAGTTTAAATTGGCAGAGTTCTTCGAGTTTCGCTCGTTTGCTATTGTATTTGTTGTTCTACTACATCCTATGTGTTCCATTCAATGATTTTTTTAAAAAATACAACTTGCAGATAGCATAGAAAAATATACATTTATTCTTTCAACTTCTTTAAATTTTATAAAAACTGTCAAAAATATAGTTCAACGATCAATGGAACAACGACAAATATTTGTTCAATTTTTAAATATTATACTATACATATTTATTTATTTATTTATTTATTTTTCGGTTTCACAGCCTAGAAAAAGGACTTGGCTTACATATTTCTGACTCTCGCTCGTTCTCATAATTTAATGAGAGCCTCCAAAGACCCACACTTATCCAAACTGCCATCCCAAACACACGTATCTCATCTTGTATCTAATACTAACATTTAAACATATATATGTCGGAGATAAGAGGACACCGGTGCCTCCCCTCTGAAACCTCGGGAAAATCCATAAAAACATTGTAATTAAAATCTACAGTTGTAATTAAACGATTTGCCGTCATTCTAACCAATTGTATTTGTTCGAGACTTGTGACAGTGAGCTTGGGCTCAGGGCGACAATTAGTCGCCGAGCGTGGCCGCGGTCAACGGGACGAACTCTCCATCTAACAAAGACATTGAGTAATCCTATAGCTCTCCTTAAAAGAAAGAT
>NT_176744.1:0-53106 GCF_000188095.3 Bombus impatiens | reverse complement strand
AAAGTCATTCTCTCTTGCGGTCTCATCGACAAAAAGGATTGACTCCTTACGGTCAGCGAATATTAACACAGAATCCGACTTAGATTTTGCGAGTGCGTACGACTACCGTCCCGTTGTCCGCGGATTCGTTATTGAACCTAGGATCATTGTCATTAGTCTCTCGAGTATCTAATCACCACGGTTACTTGTCCGGTTCTATGGTAATCGTATTTGCACTAGCCAATGTCTTCTCTATTGCATAATAACTTTGACGTGTAATCCAAACGAAGATTCGCTTTACGCCCCTAACCCTAATTCTAATGTACACCCGACATATATTTTCGTTTCTCTATACACTATACATATACGTTACTTAATCTATACACTGTTAGCTATGTTTCGCTTATTTCAATACTTAAAATACCACAAACAATACAAAACACAATAAAATTTGCTTTACCTCCTGTACATTCTTACGTATTTAAATCGCAGCCTGTAAATGCACAAACATCTGTCGTTGTGGATTTTCATGTATTTACGAGAAACTTAAAGGTAGAGGAATAGAATGCATACGATGTATTAGGTCGTTCGAAAAGTTTCTTTCGTTTTATAAGAAAATAACGGATGCACAATATTTTCCGTGTTATATTATTTTATCGAATTACGTATGATTCATTTCGTTCTATCAAGATAAAGATTGCAACGTTCGACAGATTAGGTTTCATGTTCGTATAAAGATACGTTGTCGTAAAACACGCGTCTGTAAAAGAAAGACACTCTCCGGACAACCTGATATAAAAACGCATCCAAAGTTAGATATTTTACAGCCGAGACAAATTCCTTTCTCGCAGTTTAAATTCCATTTTTCCTATCGTACTGGAAAACATACGAATTTCTATAGATTATTCGCCATCTATTAATCATCCGACATCAAAAGCTCCAACATTCCTCTGACCGGGAATGAATCAAACATTCAAATATTTTCCTCCGCCCATGGAATTCCACAACCTTCGAGCTAACTTACTATTATCCCAGTTATTGGAATGTTCTTCGATAATTGCTGACTAACCACCGATAATCGAACCGGTGTTCCAGTGTGGCGGTCAGAGCGGTGTCTGGACAGCAAGCGTGATCATACTGTCAATCGGAAGCTGGGTCGGGAAAGGGAAAGTTGGCCCACGACCAGCCGATGGCGAGACTGCACACCTGACATCGCCCAAGGAAAGGTTGGAGACCGTGCGGCAGGTTCTTTCCGAGGTGCCTTTGATCGACGGCCACAATGATCTGCCCTGGAACATTAGAAACTTCGTTCACAACCAACTGGCCGAATTCGATTTCGACAAGGATCTACGACAGGTCGCGCCTTGGAGCAAGAGCGCCTGGAGTCAAACTGACTTGGTTAGGCTACGTCAAGGCATGGTCGGCGGTCAGGTAATTATCTTAATTACAAATAGCCCGATTATCCATCGACGGTGCTTGATAATTACGGTTGGCTACGAAAGATAATATGTGGTGTATAAGTCGTGTCCGTGATGATTTTGTGGCTGGTGGCTGTAGATGTGGCTGCTGGGGGTACTGCTATATTTTCTTCCTATTTAGAATCGTGGAATAAAAATCGAACTTCGGTCGCTGGGATTCGATCCCGCGTTCCGAACGTTCGTAACCTAATGAGCTAACCACTGCGCTACCGTTGTCCGTTAGTTGTTTACGTCGAGTGGCGGTATTTGCGCGTGGCGGTATTTGCGCTGTCGAGTGCCGCCACAGATATTTACACGCCATTGCGTCTATTATGGTATTCGAAAAACAGACCTAATTGGTTAGGTCTAAGCATGTTAAATTTCGTATTATTTTGTAGCAACCTCGTGTGACTATCGAAAATTTCATACTATGAAAATGAAACGTAGAACCTGATTAAAAGACGTTTAATTGGAAAATTAAGTTCAATAATTTCTTAGCCACTGTAATATTACGTTAGGTATTTAATTTTGAGCGTTTCAGGGACCGAACTATCCGTGTCTCTTGCTGCTCCATTCTGCGTATATTATCTGCTTTGGTTTGGTGTATGTTCCAAACAATTTGATTAAACGAAGCGACTGTTATTGGCACAATGAAAGGATTTCGATCCGATTCATGATAACATATCGACGCGTTAACGCATCGATTTAACGCGTGATTCGTGAAAGTTGATCAAAATAATTTTACACAGATGGAATTAAAAAGACGTGTGACAAGGACGATCGTCTCCCTTCGCCTTCGCAGATCCGCTCAAACGTTCGTTTCTGTTCACTTTTTTTCTAGTTAATTATCTGGAGAAAAAAAAGATTCGAGAATTAAATTCTCGAAGCGGTAAATAAATAAATAAATATCAACAAACGTATTCGATAAACGAATAGGGAAGAGAATTTGCGTTTAAAGTTCGACTCTTCTATTACCCGATCAACCACTTCCTTTGCTCCAGACTTAAAAATATCAAAGTTTAAAAATAGCAAAGTGTCTGAAGAATAAATCGGTGTTTACCATATAATTAAACACAGGGGTTACTTCGGGTTACTCGTCTGGGACAAGTTGAATGCATCGATTAACGTCACAAAGCCTTGGAAACTCGTCACGCTCGACCATGGTGCACAAACACACGTACACGTTGTGTACAAGCCAGCCGATTTACCCAGCAACATGCTTACAGCCACGTAACCAAAGAATTACGGAAAATTAAAGGAGAAATATTTTCGCAGTACGTTCGCGCATATTTCTCTGTGAACTGAAAAACTTAGGCAAAAGAAGAGAATAATAAAACAAGCCGGCTAGCTACCCCGTGAAATTCGTTCAGTTGTTTATTTGGCCAACTAGAAGGAACGTTGTAATTAATCAGCAACCTCTTTGCAGGGCCGATCTGCCTCGGTGCATGAACAGTTTTCCCAAACTTCCTCGATCTCACGAAAACGATTTTGCTTGCACACAGTTTCGATAGTAGTTGAACGATTACCATGCAAAACTTTTACGTTCATATCGTATGTGCTGTATAAAACATTTAAAAATTTTATTAGCATTGCAACGAGACAGGTAATCACGATTATACCTGTAGTATTTGTAATCAATCTAAAAATATATGTAGCATCGTGGAAACAAAGGCTTGTGGCGGTACTCGACAGTAAATACCACTACTCGACACTAACTAGTGTCGGACGACGGCAGCGCAATGGTTAGCGTTTTTGGTTACGAACGTTCGGAACTCGGGTTCGAATCCCGGCGACCGGAGTCTGGTTTTTCTTCCACGATACAAAAATCCTAAGCACACAGGATAAAATTACCCTCCATAAGACCGCGTAATAAAACCAACAGTAGTCTAGTCCTACGGAATCCCCAAATTATGGGGAACATCAAGTAAATTATTCCAACATTGAAATACTTCAATGCTTGCAATCGAAAACGCTTAAGATCCATTATAAATGCACCCTGGTACGTGACCAACGAACTAATACACTATACTAACACTAAAACTACTAGAACCAGCCAAAATGACTGGTCTTTTAATCCATCTGGGACCATAATCCCTAAACAAGGATTATTGACACATTTATAAAATTGTAGAACCAGTCGTTTTGACTGGTGTGGTATTGCTAGTGTTAGCATCTAACGATCGATGCGGAATTTTCCTGATAAGCGATATCACCATATCGAATGAAACGCGGTACAAATTTTAAAAACTTGTGGGAAGTTGTAGAAAACGAAGAAACTGGTTAATTGGGGTTCGATAAACAGATCGCAGGACCCTTTTACACTTTGACAAGTACCATTCATTTTCACTGGTATTGGTATAAGTAGCCTTGCTACAAAGTTATTTTTACTTTGAATACATAAAAAACAAAATAAAACTCGTTATATTAGCCTTTTAGTTATCGTTGCGAAAGTCATTACATCATTGCGGGGAAAAAAAATATGACACGAAGTAGTAATTTTAAAATAAAATTGTAAAACCAGTCAATTTAACTGGTGTGGTAGTTTTAGTGTCAATTCTCATCTTCGATACGCCCATAGATGGGGGAAAATAAGATTCGCGAAGGAGATTAGTAAAATACGTAATCGTACAAGAAGTTTATCCTTCGACCTTAATCCACCCTATAAAACAACCCTCTTTTGGCAAACTGTAGCTTATTATCGTCGATATCTCCCCTATATCTCGCGATAGCTTTAACGTTTTTTCCCCCTCGAGTTGGCTGATCCTTTGAACAGGGATCACCGGCGTCAAACAAAAATTCTGATCGGATTATTTGCGCCGAAGATGTGGTTCCGTAAAACAAGCATAATCCTTTGGTATCAAGGCGATTTATCGGGACAGAATATCAAAGATATAGCGAACTAAACAGATTTAACGTATTGATCAGTCGTTGAATCTGAAGCGCCCGGAGCACGTTTATAAGTTCGATCGTGACTTGCGGGCGGCAGGACATTTGACCTCTCGCGTGTTTAACCTATTCGTCCGAAAGTGCGATAGGAAACGGAACGTTTCGCAGTTGAAGAGAACAGGTGGTTCGTATACACTGTCGCACGAAAATTTACAATCGTACGGCGTTTATTGTTAGTCGTTTGACCGTTTTCTAATCGTAACTAAGTTTTGTGACAGCATATGTTGGATTAATACGTTATAAAATATAAAATAAAGGAATATAAGATTTTTATATATGTAGTATCGTGAGTGAGAGGCCTGGGAGTTGGCGGGTGAACCGCGTGGAATGTCGCGAGAGCCGAGGCGTTTGTTTTCGATCGCGTAGTTTTGGAAAAAGGGGCCTACAAGCGGTTGCTAAGGGACGAGAAACGAATCAACAGTGATTGCGAGTTGGGTTGCCGAGAGAGTGTTGATTGCGTTTATGACAGCCGAGTCGTTGATTAATTATTTAGTTGTGCTGTTCATTATACGTTTTAGTTGTGCTGTTTTCTGTACGTTTGGTGTGAATAGTTCAGGTTGAACAACAATCGTCTTTTTCTGTCCGATTAACATCTGTATCATCCATTCCTTGTAAATATATTATATCACGATATTACATATATATATTAGGTTGTCCGAAAAGTTTCTTTCGTTTTATGAGGAAATAATAGACGCACAACGTTTTTTGTTTTATATTGTCGAATCACGTACGATCCATTTTGTATTGTTGAGATAAACATCGCGATATTTCATAGACTTGGTTTCAAGTTTGTACGAAGGTTCACTGTTGTAAAGAACACGTTTGCGAAAGAAAGACACTTTCCGGACAATCTAATATAACATAGAATATTAATATACAATTTTGACAGTTTAATATTTGATTAAATTTGAGTTATCTTTTATTCAGGAGGAATTACTTATATGTGTTATATCCAAAAACATTGAAACGTACGGATGTTGCAATAGATCATCACTTATAGAGGAGGAATTGTTATTAAATCTTGCTAGTTCTATAAAAACATTCCATTTGTCGTTGATGAGGTTTAACAGTTTTTATATGATTTGCAAAAATTGAAAGAATAAATGTATATTTTTATATGTTAGTCGTATTTTTTTAATAATATCTTTGGATGGAACATATAGGATGTAGTAGAATGACAAATACAATGTTGTTGCTAAGATACAAGGATGCTGCAATAGATAATCACTAATAAAGGAGGAATTGTTATTAAATCTTCCTAGTTATATAAAAACACTCCATTTGTCGTTTATGAGATTTAACAGTTTTTATGTAATTTAAAAAGTTGAGAGAATAAATGTATATTTGTATATGCTAGTAGTGTTTTTCTAATAATATCTTTGGATGGAACATATAGGATGTAGTAGAATGACAAATACAATACCGCTGATAGGATACGAGGATGTTGCAATAGATCATCACTTATAGAGGAGGAATTGTTATTAAATCTTGCTAGCTCTATAAAAACATTCCATTTGTTGTTGACGAGGTTTAACAGTTTTTATGTAATTTAAAAAGTTGAGAGAATAAATGTATATTTTTATATGCTAGTAGTGTTTTTCTAATAATATCTTTGAATGGAACATATAGGATGTAGTAGAATGTCAAATACAATAGCAAAAGAGCAAATTTTAGAGAAATTGTGTCACGTGTCATATGTTTGTCACCATATATTTATTTATTGCAATATATGCCCTTTTCTCAGAGAATATTGATCTCAGAACTAAAGTGTATTTTCTCTGTATGTAAAATTACTCTACCAATTGAAGTAATTACTCTTTCTGTGCTTAATGGATGATTAGAATTTGCAAAATGAATATTTAAAAGATCGAATAAAACGCTACTGACACGTAAAACGTCAAAGGGAAAGTTGCTGATGAAATGTTAACGTACACTATATGGGAAAATTCATAATGAAAAGGGAAACACTGAAAAGAACAATGAAAAGAACCGCATCCGGAATACTTAATTGCAAAACCGTTTACCAGAATCTGTATGTCCACTTCATTAAATCCCATTCGACTAATTTCGCTCTAACAGAGGAACCATTACGATGAAACAGCGTTGCAAATAACCTTCCATGTCGATTGAAGAGAATAACTTCTATAGCCTGCTTACCATTGGATTACCGTGAAAGTCTTTTCCAGTCTCGTTTGCCTACGCTTTAAAACCTTTCAGAGCTTAAAAGCTGTACGAAAATAAAAAGTAACGCTTTCAGTAATTACTACCAGGTATAATAAAAGCTATCTCGAGAATATTGCTGTATTACACAAAAAGAAAGGAAACTTTCAGCTGGATCGCATCGATAACAGAAAAACATATTTTCTCCAAATATCCAGTTTCCTCTAAGACACAAATTTTCTTTGGTTCGTCTTTCACTATTAATGAAAGCAGATATGTACAGAATGTATCGTCACACATTTATACATATTCGTGTGAACACGATTATTTATAACATACTAAGTACCTTCATTTTTTAACATCTTTCATAAATTAACAAAACAAAAATTAAATTACGAAAGAAGAACGAATAAAATCAGACAATTGTACGGTTTCTTTTAAAATTTCTTGAAAAATACCTATATATCACGGCTCTAAAGTAAATATAAACGCTTGTTTATTTATGATAGAGTATAATTCGTTGGCAAAATTATAAACTAAGAGACTCGGACGTTGTTCTTGTTCTTGTTAGCTGCCGTACAATATTTATGTCGCGATAAAGTTTATTTATTTTCGAACACGATTATCTAACAAAAAGCATTACCATTTAAGGAATACGTTGTCCTCGACTCGTTTGAATGTCAAACTACGCAGAAACATACAAAACGATACATTTCTCTACGATAGAGAAACTATCCTGATTAATTCTAATTAAATTTCATATCGCGTCATACGGATACATATACCATATGATATATTTGTTTGTTATTTCACAGAAACTGCAAGCAAGTAGTAAATACTTAATCTCTAATTAGTTTGCCATTAATTATCAATATTTGATACTATCAATACGAACGATACTTAGGAACGTCGGTGTACATAGGAAACGCTCGCAGTTTCATACGAGTCAGAATACGCAGAAGATGAAAATCGGAAATAGCTTCTGCCTATTTACTTCTCCATTAATTAATAACATTCTGTATCGTTCATACAAACCCACGAAATTATGCCCGTGCGATGTTTACGAACGATAGCGTACGTATAGAACGTTTGGAATTTCGCGCGAGACAGCGTGCAAAGGGCAGAAATCGGACGGACGGTCGACGCAATATTCGTCGTTCGGTGAGAGCCGTTTGAAATCCGGCAAGCAACGTTTCAGCGCAGCGAGCTGGATATCCCCGAGAGCGGCAATATTAAGAAAGACAAGGTTGCCGCGAGATGACACAGAAAACGTTGCTTCTTCGCCAAGGTAACCGTGTAACGC
This sequence comes from Bombus impatiens, assembly GCF_000188095.3. Taxonomy (NCBI): domain Eukaryota; kingdom Metazoa; phylum Arthropoda; class Insecta; order Hymenoptera; family Apidae; genus Bombus; species Bombus impatiens. The sequence continues at coordinate 45,261 of NT_176744.1, read as the reverse complement.
GACACACATAATGAAACACACGGCAACGATAGTGTGCACTAGCTGGCGAAACAGAAAACGGCCCGATATTACGTTGCACAAACACGAGCAAGCCCGATATCATCCCTCTCTGCGCGTTGCACCAGCGTTTTCCACCGCAAGCTCGTTACCGGTTCTCCAGGTTTTCTGACTGCTTCTTTTTACGTAGCAGCTACCTAGCCGGTTGGCTTTCTTCCTGCTCGGCTGTTTCTCGTTTTTCCTCTTCTCCTTTTGCCACGTTCGCGCTGGATATGCCATTACCGCGCCACCCAGCCGAGCATTCGTCGCAGCAACCAACGATCCTGAGAATCGTCAGCGGAATCGCGACGCGTGTCCCCACCTACGAAACGTACGATGGAATTTAGAGAACGAGATTGTACGATGTTTCGCGGTTTAGTTTTCCACTCGGTTGAAGATAGTTTGCGTTTTAGGAGACAACACGAACGATCAACTGTGGAGAATAATAACGTTAGGATAAAGCAGATTTGATGGAGTCTGGCAAACTGCAATATATTAGCGTAAGATCTTCGCTATAATTAGTTTATTTACAATAAACGGATTAAACAGATGTTGGTTAAACAGGAAACGATGATTGTTTAACGCGAACTAATCACAATAACGTATTATAATTAAGACAACTAGATAGTTAATTTGCAACTCGCGTCAACACGGATCCAACGCTCTCTCTTACGCGGACCACATTCTCTCGAGAAAGCTAGCAACGCTATCTCCCTGACTTCACGATTCACACTCTCTGGCTTCTCAACTCGCACTCTCCGACTTCTCAACTCACACTGACTGTTAATTCGTCTTTCTCCCTTAGCGCCCCTTTGTCTTTTATCTTAGCCCCACCACGCACGTGTTCCGCAACCGCTCGTGGCCAGAGTCACGCAAACCTTTCCCACGAAACTATTCGATCGAAGGATCGACGTTACATCGTTGGGCCAGTCGGCACTTCGGCTTTCTCGCGACATTGTTTATAGTTCGCCCGATATCTCTTAGGTCTTTCGTCCACGATACTACATTAGGTTGTCCGGAAAGTGTCTTTCTTTTACAGACGCGTCTTTTACAATACAAACAATACAAATTTTAATAAAAACACGAAACCTAATCTGTCGAACGTCGTAATCTTTATGGAACGTCGTAATCTTTATGTTGATAGAACAAAATGGATCATACGTAATTCGATAAAATAATATAAAACGGAACATGTTGTGCACCATTATTTCCTTATAAAACGAAAGAAGCTTTTCGTATGACCTAATATCTTTTAATTCAACTTTGCACACCGAGTTGTCAAAGTTGTAGGTGGCTACATCATTAGTCCGTAAAATCAGAATAAAACTCGATTTATCTGAATTTGTCGACGGGCAAGTAATTTATGTAATTGGAGTTCGTTTAATAGGAGATCACCGATTTTCCTCGTTACCCATTATTTTTCCTTCGTATAATAGGGACTCGCGTTCAGACAAGTGAATCGAGCCGGCAGAAGTTCGGCTGATCGAACATTAACTGGAATTTCGTTCGAATAAATGGAGTCCAGATGAACGTGGTTCTACCGTAATAACGAACGAATTGAAAAATATTGTGCACTTTAGATCTAACGAGATTAGGGAGTGCAAGTAAAGCCTAGGAATTGGAAAATGCTATTGTCCATTTTAGGTCCAACCACTATGGGGAACAGCGAGTAATTCCAACATAGAAATTCTTCGACGATTCCAATCAAAAACTCTAAGATCCTTGATAGATGCACCTTAGTATGTTACCAACGAAACGATATATCGCGACCTTAAGATACCTACAGTTAAAGAAAAAATATCCAAATTCGGTAATAGATATAACATAAGAACTAACTATTGGGCTTATATAGGCTATAGGCTTACTATAGGCCGTGTTCCTAACCGTCTTCCTTGGTACTATAGTGTCGCAGACAGATCGTCTTACATGACCGTCGAGATATACACAAAATAGCGATAAACGCATAGTTGTCGTCAAGCAGCGAGTTCTAGAAACATCGATTCGCCTTCGGTCCGTTATTTTACACAAAGAAGAGGTGGCATACGTGATCATAGGCGCGAACGGTTGCGAGAACCGAGCGTGGTGGGGGTCGTCTCCCAGAGAAGGACAAAACCGAAGGGCAGTCAGTGGCAAATGAGGATTCAAACGGAGTGTATCGAGAGATTCGGACGAATAAAATCCAAAACAAACTAATTGTATCATCGTTAAATCATTTGTGACGTGTTCATTATAATTTTAAATATTGTTGAAAATAGAAGCTTATATTAACCCGGTTAATTCAGTGTTACAATCATTTGAACTATCTCTGTTATCTTAATCGAAACAGGGGAACGACTGATTCGCGGCGTCGATTATCAGAATTGTAGCAAGAATTTACGTCTCTCGCTGACGCGTTTTCCTCGCGATCGCGTTTCTTCGCGAATGTTCGTAACACCACTAGTTATTCAATTAATTGATACGACCGATTAGATCCGCAGGTTAAAAAGACATTACCCTTTAGATTTAAACGTTAGATTCAGCTGGAACCAAACGTACGATAATCATTTATTATTCACGTTATAGTACCACGCTAGAATAATTTAATTATAATTCTCAATGAAAATTGATTGTAAGCTACTTCCAAATAAAAAGAAAAAGGTCCAACCGGAGAAAATATCAAGAACTGTCGTAGAAACAAAGTGATATGTACACGCCAGTGAATTACGATAATAACAAGTTAACAACGTTGAACGAATTTCTTATTTTCTTACGAGTCCATCTATGCTGATAGAAGAGTATTACGAAAATTGAATCAGAAAATAAGTTTCAACGAACGTGTAATTCATTCGTTTCCAGTTGCACTTGTTTCTCCCTAAGGAAAACAGAAGTCCGCCACAAGGAACCATAAAGGAAACCAATCTCCGCTCCCAGGCGAAGACTGTATACGTAAGAGAAAACGAAAGATGAAAAAAATGTTCTATGTTCTGGTACATCATCTTCCGTATATTGCGTAACCACAACGCAACAATTTTCTTTTTCGATGTCCCTCCTATCAGCTTTGCATTTTCTGTCTTACACGACCAACTCTCGTCTTCAATTTTCTGCAAATTCAATTTATTCCGTCGCGAAAAATAATTTCCTACTTGCCCGGACAAGACGAGTTTCGATTACGAATAATCAAAATGAAAATAAAAATAGATGGAGGCGAAGATAAATTATCGAGCTGTTTTTTAACTTCGGTATGCGTGTCAAAAATTTCGATTCGATTCGTTTAATCATTTAACGAAAGCAACGGAGTTTCACCTGCTATTTATTTATTATTTATTATTCATAATTCGAAGCTTCCGCTCGTCGATAAAAATTCATTACTCGTTGCGTTGTTCGAAAACAACGAAAATATCAAACCTAAGAGGAAATCGATATTTCAGAGAACGCGTGAAAAATGTTATATCGCGCATTGTCCGGTCTTATTATTGAAATGAATCTAAAAATTGTGAAACCAATAAAACTGCAAATAATCGATCGCTACTTCCAAAGTTTCATCGTCACTGAAATTTCAAACTTAGAAAGCTTCGTCGTCGTAAAAATTCTTTGGTATTCGTTATGATCCATCGACGCGTTTCGTTACGTTCAAAGAATTCTGAAAATAACTGTAAATTTGAGATCGAATTAAATTAGAAAATGGATACGACGAGAGACAACGAGAAATTGACATATTCGTATCTTCATTTTTATTCGAAATTGAACCTCGCCAGTTGCTATAACTATATCGTTGCAATCTTTGTGGCCCGATTAACCGCAAGTTACAACGAATTTTCATGCAGACGATTATTTATGGACGCTACGTGATACCATATTTGCGGTACGATGAATCACGAGCGTAGAACCACCCTCGTAAAATTTGTCACAGTTTCGCAGGATAAAGTAATACGTAATAAATTGGAGTACAATAATGGACAACGATCTTATTAAACTGCAATAATGAACCAAAATTCGAGCAGCGTTCCCCATCGATCATCAGACGTTTTAGTTGAATGTGTTGCGAACTCTGTTCACCCAACTTTCTCAGCTGACTGATATAATGGATTACGTGATAAAAGAGGGAACGTATGGAATATAGGTAATTCAAAAATTTATCAAAATATTCTCGATCTTGCGAGTTGATCGTCGAACGATATAAAAATCGATATAAAAATGTAAATCGTCTTTTAAACCACTAAATGAGAGGGGAACGAAAAAAATTAAAAAGTATATGGTATAGAGAAGTCAGAGGAACGTGATACGCTAAAATGTAACGTATAGCGAAAAGCAATTGAATCAAGATATTTCTAAAAAAACTAAAATATTAATAAAATACAAAGACCTTAAAATATGAAAATTGAAATGCCGAGAGTATCAGCGAAATTGCTGAGATATCACATCCAAAAATAAGAAAATAATAGCGACGCAATACATCAACGTCAGGCGCTACGTGTCTTTCAAACAACGACGAATTACTTTGTTCTAAAAACGTGCGGAGAAACGAAATTAGAAATATCGTGGAAGATTCTAAAGGAGATATAGTGCGGAAAACACGCGGTTTTGACTTTCTCAAAAGAGAAAAGTTTCGTTCATTTTTCGCATACCTACGTTCCTTGCAAGTGTATTCAGCGTCGACGATATTTCTCCCCACCCCTCTTTCTCTGCTGTTCCTAATTAACCAAAGAATAATCCGGCTCGTACCTTGTTCACAGTTTTGGGCTGCTTACGTGCCGTGCGAGTCGCAGCATCTCAACGCGGTCCAGCTGACTCTGGAGCAGGTGGACCTCATTAAGAGGCTCATAGAGAAGTACTCGCAACACATGCAGTTCGCTGCATCTTCAACGGGTTAGTATCTTTCACGATTATCCGAAACAGCCACAAATCTGAACTCCACCGCTTCCTGGCTACCCTCTGTTTCTTAAACAGACGAATCGTTAAAAAGAAAGAAAAATATAATAGGCGTGATAAGCGTGATAAACTAAAGAAAAAAACGAAATAGCAAAGATAAGTGGCTACGATGATTAGCAAGAAAGATTTGTCTTTACACTTGGTCTCTCATTATGTTTTTTTTTTATTATTATTTAATTTATACTTTACAATTTGTCCAGCTGGACATACACTATGTTAAATAGGTGTTTTTCTTTGCTTTCTTCAAAAGAGGATATAACAAACTCGATGAGTTAACACTTAGCCAACGGAGCGCGTTTCCACCGCGCATTTTTCCAAGTTCATCGAGGACTGATATTCACTGCTTAAGAAACAAAGAAATCTAAAAATTACTTAAGCGGTCAATTATGATTTTATTTAACGATTTCAGATATTGTTTATACAAAACATCAAATTGAAAGTATAACAAAATATAGGTAAAATTAAAAACATTGAAGGTGACTAAAGATAAATAACACGATTTGAACGTGAAATGAAAAATTCATAATGCATTCTAATATTTTTTTACAGTGTGGTATCGTTCGATTGTAACTTTATTTTTAGTCATAATTGACAGTGTAACTTTTTAATTAATTTTAACACCACTAGATTGGTGTACTTTATTATATACTGTACTTTATAAAAGCAGAAAAGTTGGCGCAATTAATTGGGAACAGTTCCAGGTAAACATAACTGATAATAACAACAAACAAGAAAAGAAAACGCGTTTCTAAAGTGAAAAAGGGAGATCTCCCCTCTGCGAAGAACATCGTTGCGTGACCAAACGGGGAGAGCTCCCTATTCGGTTGGCACCGAACACTTAACAGTTGATTAACAGTCTAAGTTAACACTTAGAAGGGACAAGACCGAGGAAATAAACAATTCAAAAGATTAAGAAACGTTTGCCCGGTACATAACTCAATATTATGTCTACAAACGAGATTGTACAGATGATACTGACTTAATTTTCAGAGATTCTGGATGCTCACGAAAGAGGCAGGATAGCTTCATTGATTGGGGTGGAAGGTGGACATAGCCTAGGAAGCAGTTTAGCTGTTTTAAGAACACTGTATCAATTGGGTGTACGGTATCTCACACTCACGCACACTTGTAACACACCGTGGGCGAAAAGTTCGTCGGTAGAAGACGAAGAGGAGGATGGTGAGTAATATAGATGAACTGTGAATATTTAAGTAAATTTACCTTTCTACGAACGTAATTAAAAAAAAAAAAAAAAAAAAGCGAGAAATAAACAGAAATTAGCTTTATCCAATAAATGTTATTACGAGTGTGTTTGGGGTGTTTTATATATTTCTTGAAATTTCTTATAAATATATAACAATCTAGATACAAAAATATTTGCAATGGAATTTTATTTTGTGTTGAGATTGACTGGTAGAATATAACTTAACTGGTAAGAACACATAGAAAATACGGTTAAAGGCAATATGATTTGCAAGTGATTTTACTGCTAGCGATGAACGAATGTCGAATAATTAATAAAGTACAATATGGTGAATTTAATTTGTCGACGTTGACTGCTAAAGGAAAGAGTGGATGCATTTGTAATAGAAAAATATATTGAAATAAGTATAGGTATAAGTACAGGTATATTGTATGCTGATCCAGATCCTCATTCTTTCAGTGTTACAATACAATAGAAGAAGGATGATAGAGAGCACGTTCATATATTTATGGCAAAGGACATTAACAAAAAGTTAACTTTGCTGTGTAGCTCTAGCCGAAGGATACAAGAAACAGCGATAGAAATCTACCTATAGCTCTTTTGTTTGTAGACCTTGCAACCCAAAACAAAGCTTATATTCAAGGACACAGTAATATGCACCTCTCTTTATTTCAAGTTTTTTCACTGAATTCTATTCTCTTCGTAACAGCGTGTTCTCCGAGTCACGGATATACAAAAGAAAAGGTGTAGAGCTTTTCTCGAAGTAATTACTTCAACATTTTTCACACTGAAATGACAATGAAATTAAAAATATTCGATATCGCGACTATCGCGTACATATCCAATGAAACATAGTATATTATGTAATCTTTATTGTACTCGTTACTATATTATCATATTATATTATATAAGCTATAAAAAGATATAGTAATAGCATAACACGATCGGAAAATGAAAAATTCCAAGTTTCGTTGTATCAGGGAGATAAATGTTTCGACGGTAAGTAAAGAGAGGGAGAAAGCTAAGTTCTCGTTTGTTTTAGGAGGCGGTCTAACGGCGTTCGGGAAAACAGTAGTTCAGGAAATGAATAGGCTGGGAATGCTGATAGACCTTAGTCATACAGCGAGGGCAACCATGAGGGACGCTTTAAGAGCCAGCAAAGCACCCGTCATTTTTTCTCACTCCTCGGCCTTCGCTATTTGTAATTCCTCGAGGAACGTTCCCGACGACATTTTAAGGCAGCTGGTAAGCAAAAGCCACGTTATTCGACTGTTTTCCCGTTTAATTAAATTTAAATTAAGATAAAAATTTCGCTGAAAAAGATTAATATATCGGAACGAGTAAGAAAATAAATCTAATTATATTCAAATTATTAAAATTACCGATCCTCCCTCGGAAAGACACATTTTCAGGAGCAGAACGAAAATTAAATTCAAGTTTCATAAAGGAAAGATACGCAAGAGCTTTGGTATTAAATAAGAAGAAAAGGCAGCCGACAAATAATAAAAATTCTGAAAATTTTCTAAAAGATATTTCGAACTGAATTATCATCTTCGTTGTTGGAGAAAAAATAGAGACATACGTATACAGTGCAGTGAATAATTATAAACTCAAACCTTATTTTCACATTTGTCATGACATTGGAAGAAACATCGACGAAATTGTCTGTATAATTTCATGTTACAATACAAAACAAAACTGACGATGCAACAAACAAAAATTATCTTCTTTCGAAGTCTGAAAAATATTACAATTTTCTCTTAAAATTGTGTATTCCACTGCAAAAAAGATATAAAGTCAATGTTACACGTAGATTTCGTTAAATGTTTTGTGTATTTTCCTTTACTTCTTGTTGCTTCTATTAATCTGTTAGATATACTATCCACTAACTTACTCTTAAAGTTTCGTTTTGAATATCCCCTACGGATTTCATTCTTTATTCAAGTTCAACCATATTTTCTATAGGTGACTTCTCCTCGTAAACTTTTCTTCGTAGAATTCCCCGCAGGTCTCGATCGGGTTCAGATGAGGACTCGACGCTAGCCATGATAATAATTCTGTTGGAAATCCTGGAACCACGAAATCCTGGAACCACGGCTTCCTTCCTAACACCGGCTATACGAATAGCAACATTGTCTTGTTGAAAAACTGGCTTTCTGTCTTCTATTTCATTTACGAGGGACGATAATTCTCCGTGTAACGGAGGTAATCAGGAGCTGACATCCTACAGCGTTCGATTTATCCCTTACAAAAGCAATTTCGCTTGTCCAGACATGAACAGTGATTTCTTGGAAATAAGATTAATAATCACTAATAAGAATAATAATCGAATAAAATAACGTGGTGGACGGTGTGACGTGTTGTTGGTTAAATCAATAATCGGACGAGTTAATTTAATCAACTATATTTACAGATATTTTAAAGTGTAGGATACAAAGTTAATCGCAAGCGTTGTTCACTTGATGATACTCGTTATAAGATTGATTCGTTATACTAGTTCGCTCGACTGACTGACTTACTGACTCGATATTGATATTCATTCGCACTACTACTGACTAGTGGAGAACTTTTTTTTTTACTTGGTAGACTTTTTACAATCAATTGAGAATTATAAGTAAATTATTTTGGCGTGGTACTGTAACTTGGATTATAAGAGTTTATAGTATGTTTGATTCTAGTTGAATCTAATGCTTAAATCTGAAGGGTATTGTCTTTTTAGTCTGATCCGTCGTGTCAAGTAATTGAGTAACTAGTGGGTTTTGGTGGTTGTTAACTCTTGTATTATATCTGTTACTAAATTTGGATATTTCTTCTTTAACTGTGGCTATCTTAAGGTCGCTGTGTATTGTTTCATTGGTAACATACCAAGGTGCATCTATTAAGGATCTTAGAGCTTTTGATTGGAATCCTTGGAGAATTTCTATGTTGAAATTACTCGCTGTTCCCCATAGTTGGATCCCATAGGTCCAAATAGGTTTTAATATGGCTTTATGTAGCATTATTCGTGGAGAACTTGGTCGTCTATTTATACTGGTCGAGAAGGGGGACCGAAAGCTTTGTCCAGAGTTTGTCTATTACATTATGTGCGTCGTGTAGTGTTAATCCTCTGTAGCAGAACAACTATGTGAAGCATCTGCGTATCGCGACGTCCTAAGACGCATATGCCGCTATACATCCTAAGACGCATATGTCTCTACAATAACATAAGAAAATATGTTTGAGTTTATAATTATTCGTAGCGCTGTGCATAGTGAAAAAATATTCTCTGCTATACGATAGCTTGTAAAACGTTTGTCAAATAAAAGTCCTGTTCGAGGATCTGTTAACGATCTACGTAGATTTGTTGCGAAATAAGTTTCGTCGAATTGAAAAGAAAAGTGACGGTTTTTGCGCTTTCTCTCGCACCAGATCGTTCTTCTTCCTCTCCACAGGATGGACGATTATCTGTGCAGCTGGTCTCCCAGTGACACGAAACATTTACCACCGGCTATTCGTTTCTATTGTCGGGTTTTCTGCTCCATTATAGGAAACCTCTTCGCGTTCCCTCGTTAAACGACAAATTAGTAGGGCGAGAAATTAACGGATTTATCTGTTCCCCTGTTCCTCGTTGGCTTCGTATCTTTCCACAAACCGCAATTTTCTTCCTCGAATCCCCTCGAGTGGCAGATTTTTCCTCGTCTCGCTAGAATTCTACGCTGCGTTTCGTAACTGTAAAACCACCCGAAAGAACTTTTAATTCTTACGTATACATCATCAACTTGATAACTACGCCGTGTTTGACATTTTTTTCATGTTTGACATGTTTTTGCGCAGATACACGCGGAATCAGCGTAGGAGAATGCTTCATTTTACAAAAATTGAACCCTGAATACAGCAAGATGGAATTGTAACACAATTTTTATAAATTTAACTGTTACATTCTGCGTATTTCTAATCGGATTTCGTTGCCTCGTACTTTGTAACTCGTACTTGGAAAAGAATAGAAAATTTGATTTTATAGTCGTAAAACACACACCTATACACGTTCTTGAGACATAACATACATAGGTACATAGATGTATTTTATCGATATTAAACAGACTAATAGACACAGTATATGTTCGATATAAAATGAGAATAATATATAATAATCGTAATAATAATAACAATAATACAATGGAAATCAAGTAAAAGTTATTTTACGATAATTGAGATGAATTTTTAAAATATTCCAAAAAATTACACAGTGAACATTATTAAGCGATATTTTGACATAGAAACCTGTATAAACGCATTGTTTTAGCTTGACGAGAGAGTTATCTCGTTACGAAGCTTGAAACTGTCCGAGATCGGCATTTCACAAGTGCTCTTCCGTTACTCGATGGTTACAAAAGATCTTCGGTTCTCTTATAAAGCCAGTAATATCCTATGCAATTCTCTGATCAAAGGGAATAAGCATTACATAGCTAAATCTGTAAGAAAATATCAGAGAAGAACAATTTACGATTTATTCAAGTCGTCGATCGTTATAACGTTTCTGAATCGTGGAAAGAAATTTTAGAAAAGAATCCAATATAGAATCTGTTAAAAGTTCGACTTTATTACATTTACTTTAACGATGTTAAACCGTCGATAAATTCTTTCCTCTCGAATAAAACAACGTTCATTCGTTATCTATTCGAAAATAAGAAAGATCTTCGGCGGAGGTGTAGTTGGAGGAGATAGGTGAAAAGAAGAGTTTGCGTTTCGTCCCGGGACTACCGGTGGACTCGTCAGTAAGGCTATGCCCGGTAGTCCCTACCTTAGACGTAAAGGGAGTCTCGCTAGATGCAGTATTTGTATCGTGCTCCAGTATATTCGACCGCTAGCGAGATAGACAGACTCGTTGTCGTCGTAGTAGCCCTCTGGTGTTGACGGTTGGTACCCGCGGATCGCCCGGGAGGTGTTGCGCCGCGTTGATGCCTCGACCTGTCGGCGTCCTATTGATACCGATCCGCCACAGATCGTTCTTTAAAATAAGATTCGTAACATTCTGGACCAACATTTAGGTTCGTTTGCGACAGGTTTCTACGGTACAGTACAGTTGTCCAAAAGAGGAAACACAGGTACGTACGATGCAGACGAAATGCGGTTACGCGAGAACATTGCGGTAGATTTGATCGAGGAAGGCGTGACGATAGTTGCGGTCAGAATTTGCGGTCAATACAAGGCACGACCAAGATTTCAGACTTCGAGCGGAATAATCGAACTTTTCGTCGATCCGAAAGCTAGCGTGTTCCTTATTTATTTCAGGTGAAAGGTTCCAGTCGCCAATCTTCAAATTTTCAAGTTTTCGATTTTCCAAGTTTTCGAGTCACCGAAGACTGAAAAATTCATCGAACGCGTCGAATCTTTAGGTTTCTAAGTTTTCAAACGCTCGAATCTTCGGACATTTAAATTTGTAAACATCCAGCCATCTAAATTTGCTTAAAATTCAAACTTTCGAACGTTCAGGTATCCAGATTTCCAAACACTCGAGTTTCCAAATTTTTTAATCTTGCGAACCTTGAACACGCGATCCTTCGAACTTTTCAATTTCCAAATTCCATCGTATCCCAAAAATTTTGCCTGCTATTGTGCCTGATACCATCCAGCCATTTTAAATTTTTGGATAAAGATACACGAAAGTATGAGATTTAAAGCTCGGATAAGTTTTTTTTATAAGAAGCACGATCGAAACTTCGAGCGACTTTATCGAACGATGCAACATATAATGGAATTTCATTTGTAGGCTGCTAACGGTGGATTGGTGATGGTGACGTTTTATAATTACTTCGTGAAATGTGGCTCTCAGGCGACCGTCTCCGACGTTGCCGAGCACATTTACTACATTAAAAACCTAATTGGTGTGGACCACATCGGTGTCGGTGGCGACTTCGATGGTATCAACAAGTAGGTACATTTTTTTCTTTAACACGTTCTATCGCGCAAATCCATATACATATGCACGATAGAATACACAATCGCAAATAAATAAACCTTTCGAAACTTTCCAATTTCTGCAGTTGTTACTCAGAACTTTTACGTATTAGCCGTGTTCGATGGTAATAACGTTTCCTAAAATAGTACAAACATGTTAGATATATAACACGTAGAAGCCTCAGATGGTAACAAACGAATAATTGTCATTAAATATACGATGTATACAATTTCTGCAGTTGTTACTTGGAACTTTTACGTTTTTAATTGTATTGCGGTTATACAGGGTGGTTGGTATTAGCTGTATTCGATGATAATAACGTTTCCTAAAATAGTACATACATGTTAGATATATAACACGTAGAAGCCTCAGATGGTAACAAACGAATAATTGTCATTAAATATACGATGTATACAATTTATATACAGGGTGGTTGGTAACTGGTGGTACAAGCGGAAAGAATTCTACGCGAAAAAAGAAGTTGAAAATGTAGAATAAAAATTTTTTTTTAATTTTTCCATCGAGACAACGATCTACAGTGAGATCCGTTATAACGTACCGCACGCGTACCGAACGAAAATTCAAAGTCGATTTTCTCGAAAACAAAGCCTCAAACGAAAAATTTTTATTCTACATTTTCGGCTTCTTTTTTCACGTAGAATCACCCCCTTTCCGCTTGTACCACCAGTTACCAACCACCCTGTATATAAATTGTATACATCGTATATTTAATGACAATTATTCGTTTGTTACCATCTGAGGCTTCTACGTGTTATATATCTAACATGTATGTACTATTTTAGGAAACGTTATTATCATCGAATACAGCTAATACCAACCACCCTGTATAACCGCAATACAATTAAACATGTATGTAAATCAAAAGATCGTTTATATCGTCAAATATGATTCATTCCCGACGTATATATCTGTCTAGAAAAACTCATAAAAAGTCCTACGGTATTTTTCTGCTTGCCTGGAAAAAGATAAACACGAAGAAAAGTCGTCTTCGTTATAAGCAACCGGTGGATCTTTACGGATGTAAATATGCAAAAATGCACAGAATGTTCGTAACACGCAAATGTACGTAGAATACTCAGAGTCTAGCACCTGGCATAGCTCGGTAGGTGAGACGAGTTTCTCCTTACGTTCTGTTCCATTATTTTGCCTTTACAAAAATACGAATCTTTCGTAAAAAAAGTCTAAAGAGAAAACACCTCACTGAAACACCACACATTAAAGAAATAAAATATACAAACTCGAAGATGGTATCTCGCTGGGGGTAGCCATCCACATGCTATTTAGCAATAAAGCTAGACGAATTTACCGAATGTCCAGCTAGACAAATTGTAAAGTACAAATTGAATAATAAAAAAAAAGAAAAAAAAACGAATCTGCACAAATATCCGCGGTCCGGTTATGAGCCATTTCTACGAATGGACATCGAAGTCGGTGTAATATCCGAATAGGAAACATCGTGAATCGTGGGTCGAATTTGATATTCCATAAGTTTAATCAAGAGAGTACGCACGGCTGTAATTAAGCTTTTCGATGCGGCGACGTTGGTCGAAAAGATTTATAGTCACAAGGGTGCGGCGGCGTAAACCTTCCTGTGAACACATTTACCGGCTCGTGTCGGGTAATTCATCGTGTTTGTGCAAGTTATCGTAAACCGATGAACGGAGAATTAATGGCACTGTAAATCTAATTACAAGACCATAGACTTTCCGTTTTTCCTTTCGATATTCTGTTACACGATGGATGCTTGGTGGTCCGTTACAATGGGTTATCGATCATCGAAAAAAGAAAAATAAAAAGAAAAAATACAGAGAGCAGGAGAATGGAGTTTGAGGTACACGTCGGAAAGAATTACGGGTTGTTTAACTCATTTGGATTCATGGTGGGAAAGATAAGCTGTAATTTAATGCGTTTGAATGTAAATCTTCGTGATTAATGTCTGTTATTACTGGATACAAACTGATAGAACGAACGTGGGACAACAGTGCTTGGACAAATGTTCCTTTTATTTATACACTGGCATCGATTTAGTAACTCTTGATGTTAATTAGAACGGAGATTATTCGCGAGGGAAGTAGAGTCGTTTGAATAATTATCTAATGGAATAGATTGTACGTATACAAACGGATATATTCAATGATCAAAGTTTCACTCTGAGGTGGAGTTGAATGTAAGTGCCCCAAGAAATGCTCTTGATGTTCAACAAAAAGGATTTATTAAACGATTAACGATCAACGATTAACAATCACGCTTCTCGAATATGTTTGCTTCGCTGTTACGCTAGACCCTTCGCACTTCGTTGTTCGAAACGGAATGAATCTCTTTCTTTCTTTTCGTCGCCCCTTCAATATCCCCACTATCCGTGCGTTTGTTTGGCATCCGCGACCGTTGCCATGCACGCCTTCTCGAACATTCGGCGAAAGGACCGTTGGGATATTGATAGCTCATTAGGTACTTCGCTTCGGCGATATACATTGTTGCCGAGTGTCGCGAAGCCATCGGAAAGTTCCGTTGTCGCGTGGCGCTGCAACTCAAAGTTTCTAAATTTTGTAAAACGAGCAGATGTATCTTATACGAATTCCTCGTCTCTTCGAATTATTAAAATCCTCGTGTATCTAATAATCCATCAAATCCATCGTTAATAACCGTAAAAAAATTACGATATAAAAATTGCCATTGCTCTCTATTCATTTTCATCGCTATAATTATTATACGTTACTTGAAATAAATTGGACATTTTGATACGCGCATTGTAAAATATGAAAAGTCGCAAAGATCAACGTTGCAACTATTCATTTCCAGTTTGATCGTAATCAAACTCGGGCACGACTTGTTACAAGGAATCGATTCTGTTGACAGGACACCCAGAGGACTGGAGGATGTCTCCAAGTATCCGGAACTGTTCGCCGAACTTCTTCGAAGTGGGAACTGGAACGTGTACGACTTAAAGAAAGTCGCCGGACTGAACCTGCTGAGAGTCCTTCAAAAGGTTGGAACGCGTTCAAATCTAAATTCGAATCTTCCTGCCAGGTTGTTACACCGCGAGCATCCCAATTGTTCCTTATACGACACGAAAATAAAAACAGTCTGTAGTCTGTTGTTTAATTCTTTGATTCTGAAAATCGAATAAATTTGAAGCAAGACGATTCTACAAGAGTTTTAATTAACTTTCGCTCAATCGATTATTAAACGAAGGACATAAACGAAATAAAGGAATTGAAAGGGGAAACAAACACTTCTCTTCTGAAAGACCATTTTCTCTAGGAAAAGATGGAAATATTTTTGTTTTACGAAAACTTAGGACAAAAGTAAAACTTTTTTATGAGAATGATATCTTGCGTAGATTTGCGATTTTTTTTAAAGAGAAAACTGCACGTACGTGTTATTCGTTTCAGGTGGAAAAAGTGAGGGACGACATGAGAACAGCCGGTATGACGCCTTCCGAAGAATACCTTCAGGATTCTCCCGACACAACCGGCAGTTGTGCGCTCGATATCAATTCCGTGCAAACGGTCATGGAGATTTGATCGTTCTATCGTGCCCTTCTATAGTTTCCGGATGGTGTGCAAATTACTTCTCCACGAGCACCCTGCCGTCCTATGCTCGACTAGACGAGCTGAGTCGCGTCGGAACCGGAGAAGCCCTAGCAGAACGAGCGATCCAAGAGAGAGAAAGAGAAAGAGAGCTTCTCATTGCTTGATTCTTGCCCGCCTACAAAATCTGTCCCTTTTTAGATGCTCAATCAGGATAACAATTGAACGAGAGAAAAAAGAAAGGATGAAGAACCTACCTCGAACGAAATACACAGCTTCGAATGTCTAATTTGCTGGGCTGTAGGTTTCTTTTGCTTGAAAGCACAAACATAGAATATTATTATTTTTCAACGAGCCTCTGCAAAACTGTTAATTCGCCATGTTTATAATTATTCGAACGATTAAGAAAATACGACGATCGTGTTTTTATCATAACATTTATTTTATTATCGTTAACGTTAAAATAATCATTAAGCATTACGAAATTCACGTTCTAAATTACCCATGTATCTGTCAACAATAATTTAAGGCTTAAGTTTTAAGTAGAGGAAAACTGATTATAAAATCGTCTGTATTTTAACATTTATAACAACCATATTTTGGTATCTCGTACATATGTTTCAGAACAGACATGTACAAGGTAACAATGCTATTTTTCATAGGAGTAATAGCAACGCATTGTAAAATTTATTATAAAAAGAAATACGTGTATTCTAATATGCAATCTTTGAATAAAGCGTAAACAGATTTTTCTCCATTTCATAGTTTTACGATACAAAAGCTGTTAATTCGAAGAATTGTGTACATCACTGGGAGAATTTAAAATTTTCATTGTCGTTCGAAGAGTTATAGAGCGCTGTGTTCTTCAAGAAAATAAGTTTTGTCGAAAATCAGGCTATATCCTACAATTTGATATTGTATACGTGCGAGTATATATACCTCCGACGTATGTTTAAAAACACCACTAAATAATTTAATGAAAAAGAATTTAGTTTCAAATCGATCAGTTACAATTAAAAAGATCATACTTCTAGATAATGTTTTTGACGTACTAGAAGTACCAAATTGCATGAAATTCTTGTAAAAAATGATTTCTGAAATGCCAAACAAAACGATCAATTATGCGTAAATCGGTACACCGAAAAAAATAAAGAGAACATATTGTGACAATATAGAAATCTTCTAAACTATGTCACTGTCGTACTGTAAAAGAAAAAAATATTATGTGTAAACCCGGCTGTGTATCTTCATATGTCTTCCCCCCTTCGTTGCACCAAAAATACGTGCACTTTAGCGTTAATAATTTGAGGAATCAAAATGAGCAAATCCATATCTGAAAGAATCACGGGTTTATTTGAAAAACATTATTATAGTCGTTGAAGTGAAAAAGGTTTCAGAAGGAAAACATATCTGTTTTAACGAAATGACGCAAAGAAAAAGCATATTCGCAAAGTGAATCTTGCTGTTAGTATTATAGAGAGGAGAATATTGTTATACAAAACAAAATGCTTTCAAAAAATAAGAGATACTTGGATAAGATAAAAATTGCTCACAAGAACTATTGTCGATAGAATTCAAACGTGTGTGAGTGTTTCTCAACGTGTTATGTCGGATGTAATCTATCACTTATACACATCCAAATTTTCCTCGACAAAAGCATCATCTAATATCTTCGACGACTCGCTGGAAGTTTCTGGGGTTTTGATAAAAATTCACCCCTGCGATTTTCATGTGTCACCATTCACCTATTTGTGTCCTGTGTGCACTTACTATGTGATTCATGCGAGTTGATTCTTCAGAAAAAATTGCTATCGGATAACAAACAGAATGAAGATAACTCGTATGGATTATACCTAACTCCTACACGAGGAGTAGGTAAGAAACTTTAGAATATCAAAAATTCCGTTGTAGCTTCGCAGCGGATTCTATAAATAAATGTTTCTATTGTATACTTGTCATTGTTCGACTATTCATTTTCCCTTATCCTTATTATACAACAGATTTCCATATCTTCAGAACATTTCACGTAAGTTGTATTTTACAAAATGTAATTGTATGAATCTAATTATAAGAGTTTTATTAGTATCAATACCTAAGTATTTTTTTAAATTATTACGTAATACACATACCTAATAATAAATAATAATGCAAGATTTTTAGGAAAATACTGTATATTTGAATGTTTCGTTTCTTAATACAAATGAAGAAGTTTTCCAATTCTACATATTTGTCCTTATCTTCTTTTTCTGCATTTTGGTTTTCAATATAAAAACAAATTATTTAATTTTGTAAGAAGCTGTTGATCTAGTTGGCGAAATTCAAAAGCACATTGATTTCGTTCAGTCTTAAGATCGATTTCGTGACATAGTAAAGATTCTAAACACAATGTAATTCTTAGTCTTCCATATGCTTCGACTTTTGTAAAATAATTTTTCGCCTTTGAAAGTGCTTTAATAGCTTTTAAGATTACTCCCTTTCGCGTCTTGTCACATGTTGGAGCAGTAGCAACTAAACATTTCGTATATAAAACAAACGCTCTACCTTGATCGTAATATCCTCCATGCGCTAAAATTTGTGTAATTGCTTCTTCTACTAAGTTTAGTGCTAAAGTTGGCATACCCATTATTAACTGGAACGTTAATAAAAGATCAATATCATACTCATAATATCTATAATATTTATAATGTAATCAATATCTTCAATATCTTTAAATTAATGAAAAAATGTATTAATTAATCTAATTACCTGAATGTTTGCAAGATGCATTTTTATTAATGCTTTATAATAAGATAAATGATTTTTTACTGCAAGTTCTAGAGCTGTATTTAGAAGTACTAAAGAATTCACTCCTACAATCCCATTCTCTGGTGAAACAGAAGCGCACATTATTTGACTTAATAAAATCATAGTTCTTATTTTATTTTGAGGCGTTAATTGCTCTTCTTTGCCAATGCTGTCGATACATTCTAAACCTTTTGGATAATCCCCTTTCTCCAAACAAACTTCCGCTAACCTAAACATTCAAATTTTTAAAGATAATACAGATCCTGCGTAATAAAACGACATATTTTAATATATCGCTATACCTAAATTTAGATTCCAAAGGATCTAAACTTGAAATATTTGACGCTATTGCTTCAGCTTCACTCCACTTTTCTTGTCTCATTAATTGTGTAAACACATAAAGTTGCTCGCTTAACTTCCATATCTATGAAACAAGTAATATTTAAACTTCGTTATATGATTCATTCGGTTACGTATAACATTAACCCTTTGCGGACGAGTGTCGGCAAATAGCCGTTCAAGTCTTTTCACTGTTGCGAACGCGTGTCGGCATATAGCCGTTCGAATCTGTTCACAGTTCCGGACAGTTACCTTGAAGTGACTGGCGTACGTCTATTTTTCTAAGCGATAATCTTATGCGTATTTACGCATGGGTATAATAAACTAAACAGTATTATATTTTTGATGAAAGAAAATTATAGATTTTTAGAAATCTTATTTTCCGTTTAACGTAAACTCGCGATGCAAGATGATGGTCGAGTCAGAACGAATTTCAATCTTTCAATGGCATTACCAAATGAATCAGAAAGCTTTCTATGTATTTTACATATTTTTTATAATACCTTATACACGATGCCTAAAAGTTCCAGAAAAAACATGTTCGATAATGATAGTAGTGATGACGAACATTAATTTGAACCTGACAAGATAGAGGACGATAACAGTGCTTCAGATACTAGAAACGAACTCCGTTCAACAATGAATCGGCTCAGACGTTTCAATACTTCTAGTAATAGTGACAATGATGATGAACTAAATATTGATGAAAATAATACAAGCCTTAACAATGAATAACGCAAACATTCAACGTGTATATTTTCTCAACTGCGCGCGCCAGTACCTCTCGTCCACAGCGACGCTCGCTCGTCGAGCGGCCCCGTCCGCAAAGGGTTGATTTCTAAATGGTACCTTATTACACGGTTCATTAGGAAACCTCTCCTTGGCATGAGCAAGTACGATGTCAACCAAAAAATATTCTCCGAATTCTACTAAGATATTCGCGATATTAATGACAACCTGGCAAGTAGATGGTCCATTAAACATATGCTGTTTTTTATCCCCTGTATTATGTAAAAGTAATAACTGAGCACAGACTGAAGACATCTCAGTTTTACCGTAGTATGCCCATAACGCAGATTTTTCAGCATATGTCATTGACATTAAATCTACCATAGAATGTTGACAATTTAAGACATCGGATTTCATCAGAGTCTGCAATTAAATATTAAGAACAATTTAATCTTGAATAAGCATTAGAACACACATTGAATACAACTGAATAAAAGAAATACCTCGAACACTTGTGATGGACTCTTAGCTTCTAAAGCAGAATTATGAGCATATGCAATAAGACCTAATCCAGTTGTGTGAGTTATTCCTAACATACTTGCCTTGCCAACTGACCTTTCTATCAATGGTCCCCTAAATTATATTACAAATATGGTGATAAATATATATCAATGCAAGTTAAGAGATTTTAACTTACTTTTGTTTGATAGTTAAATAATACATCCAAGCATGTGCTAATTGTAAACAGACATTGTCTCCAGCTTCTTGAGCCATCATGATAGCTTCTTTCAAAGCAGCTTGTGCTACTTCCCTTAAATGAGAATGAAATGACAACATGAATCGTATACAAAATTCTTAATTTTTAAATTTATATAAAAACGCACTTATGATTAAATTGAGCATGTAAAACTGCTAGATTTAAAGCTGCATATCTGAAAATGCGAGATTTATCTTCAGGTGCAGAACGGTTTTCCAAAGGTGCTAATCTATCAAAGCAGTGATAAAGACTATCTATAGCTCCACAGTATTCATTGACCCTTAAACAGTTTAAATAACTTAAATAATGCTGAAACATATTAAAGATTATGAGAAAGTAAGAAATACAAAAAGATATTTAACTGCATCTTTTAAAATATATATAAATAAAATGTGTTCTCACTACATGATACTCACAGCTTCTGCATAATAAGGACTACAACTTAAAAGTTCTCGTACAAGAACTTGCAGTTCTGCAGGAGACATCGCTTTATGTTCATCTGTTTGTATAGTATGTGCTTGTTGTGCAACAAGTAATTCAGCTTGTCTTCCACCCCAAGTTGTTTTAATTCTTTCAAAATACAGAGAAATTATAACAAAATACATATATATCACATAACAAAATTACAGTTTATGAATATAATGAACACATACTCATTTATATGTGAATTTTCTGTTTTAGAAGCTGCAGATATATCAGAACCATCAAACGTATTAATTCTTTTATCCAAGTATTTTTTCAAAGCTTCATAAAGAGTTACAACTTGATCAAAAGGTAATTTTTCAAAAAAGATTATAACTCTCCTTATATATAGCCCAAGCACAGAATTTTTATTTAGGGCAGGTAAAGAAAGAGAATGATCCAATGTTGGTTTCATAAGACGTCCAACATTATCAAATAAATCTAATAATCCTTCAACCCCTTTTCCTCTTAACATATTCAATTGAACTTCCATATGATGTGCAAACCGATGTAAAATATATTCAGGGGAATGTAATATATTCAGAAGTGTATTAAGATCCATGTCAGGGGACTAACAAAAAAGATAAAAACATTTATTATTTAATATATTCCAATAAAATTAAATATTAACCCTTTATAATAGTATACATATGAATGTGTGTGTGTACGTTTGTGTGTGAATAGAACATTTTACTTTATTTAGTGTACAAACAATATATTAAATAAAATCATTTTATTAATGCTTACTTGAATCAATTTCAAAGCGACTAAACAAAAATCACGTCTTTCCACAATTGCTGGAACAAAATATTAATATTAATAGTAACATTAATAATATAGTATTACAATATTTATAATAAATTTAGATTATGATGTCTATAAAGATAGTAAATTACCTTTTGTTGTTTCATTGCAATATTCTTTAATCAAAATGACAGTTGCTATTTTGTATGGTGTCAAAGTTTCTTTTTGCACTCTTTTTATATTGCCATCGATATTCATTAAATCCGTAGACATTGTGATCAACGGTATCATAGCACGTATTTCAACTAACTATATACTCTCCATTTTAAACGAAAAGAAGATTTTATATGTATGCTAATTTATACATCTGAAATTAGCAATGGTAAATGAATTTATACTTATTGTTATGGTATACCAGGATTAGTTCGATATTATCACGGTGAGGGAGCTTTAACTCTCATATGTTTCATCCAACATCGCATCCTCTCTGTATGTACATACATACTTAATGACAAATCCGTAATCACGTAGTTGACAACCCAATACTTAACATGGTTATGTGTATTTTAATGCATGTTGTGAATTAAAAGTTTAGTGCAAAGATAATATTACAAGTTAGGGAATTAATTATTAATTTTGTAGTTAATATAAATTTTATTTCCAAAATAGGAATCCAATTGCACATCTACTTTAATTGATCTTATTAAAGCTTTTTAAAAATGATAAAAACATTTATATTTCTTGATTTGGAAACAACTGGATTAATTACAAAGAATTATATGCCAAAAATCACAGAAATGTCATTAATTGCAGTATCAAGAACTGCTATATGCGATACTACAAATATTTTACCAAGAGCTTTACAGAAACTTGTTTTACCAATACATCCAAATGTACCTATTTCAAAGGATATTAAAAAATTGACAGGTATCTAACATTTAATTATTTTTAGCAAACAATTTTTATTCTACCTTAAACGAACTGCTATATCTTTCTATTTTTATATAAATAAAATTTACATTATTATAGGCTTATCCAATGAAAATTTAAAAGAATTTCCATGTTTTAATTGTGACATATATAACTTAGTATTAAATTTTATAAATCGATTAGCAGCACCAGCTTGTTTTATAGCTTATAATGGAAATAATTATGACTATCCAATATTTTTATCAGAATTCAAAAATATTGAGAAGGTATATGTAGTATTATATCGTAATATAATTTTACAAATTCATGAATAATCTGACTTATCTCTTTAAAGAATTTCAGTGAAAATGTTTTAAGCATTGACATGATGCATCTAGTCAAAGAGTTTTTCTCTTGTAAAGAAAATCCAAGAAAAGAAACGGATATTGTACAACCTATTGCTAGCAGTTCCAATTGTACTGAAGTTAGTATTTTATTGAATGATGGTTATGATAAGATTTTATCTGATGCATTAGATTCTATTATGGATGCAAATCTTAATTATCATAACAAAAATAACACTCCAACTAAGATTAAAGAAACAACAGTTCATTTGGATAGTGTATTTAACACTCCACAAACTAGTTACTGTAAAAAGATACAAAAAATCAATGAAAAGACACCTGAGAATCAAATTATAAAATTACAACACTGTGATGAAAATTTTCAGGATAGAAGAGGAAGTAATGTAAGAAGACAATTAGATTTTACAAATAGTCGGCCCATTAATTTTAGATTGAGTAGTGTTTATAAACATATTTTTGGTAATAACCCTGAAGATGCACATAGTGCAGAAGGTGATTGTCTTACTATGATTCGCTGTGCTATCAAATTAGGAAATTTCTTCGTAGAATGGACAGATTGCAATGCAGTACCTTTAACTAATTATACCAGCAAATAAAATATATTTGTTGAAAGAGTAACATTTTTTTTTTGATAGTATTGTGTTTATGATTCCACTTAAGGAAATATATTTATTAAATGTGTACATATATTGGATTATATCAAAATCTATTTTATCTTCTGAAAATAGTTCAAAATATAAATTTTAGTAAATATATTACAAATTTTGGAAGTGATAAATATAACTATAAATTTAGAAATTTATTTTACAATGTGTACATACAAATTTATAAAGCGTCTAAAAATTTTTTGTAGTAATAGAATATACATATGTATATAATAACAATAATAATAATACCTTATCATATATTAGAGTTTGTTTATTACAAAAAGGTTTTCTCACACTACAGACACTGATTTCTTTAGTATATATTTTCTTAACTTAGGGATAGTTATTTTAGTTGAATATCTACGTGAAAAAATAAGTCGAATTAGATGGGATAAAATTTTTTCATACGACACTTTGTCTCTGAGAAAATCGAAATTGAAAATTTGTGAAGTATCCTATAATAATGTATAACCTATAGAAGGTTATTATACATGTGAAAATAAGTCAAAAATACAAAATTAACTTTATTCATTTAAGACTTCATGTTTAAGAAAACAAAATGTAAACACGTTTAATTACGAACTGGTCTGATAAACGCGCAGGAAAATTAGAAGATTACACAACTGGTCTGATTTGTTTGGTCTGTATCATTGTTTCTCTCGTCAGTTGGAATTATGTTACCTATAATACATACATAATGACGTAACTAGTACAGTGCGTAATTATTCTAATTATTGTTTTATTATGATAACTAATATATACCTGGGTTATTTATGTTATTCTTTAATGACAATAATTCTTCCGAGGTTACTGTAATGTAAAAAATAATAGCTTTAGATTTGATACAGACTAGCAGGACGTTATCATTGTGAATAATCATTACCTATTTCTCTAAACGATATGTTTATAAATGTTTTAGCAAAGAATTTGCAAAGAAAATGTTTTACATATTCATGTGGGACAAAATCCACTTATTTGTATCAAGTTTTAACGCTAGGAAGTCGCATAAAACAAATACGTATTTTAATATAATTTGACACATTTTAAACAACATAACTTACAAATATATTTGGCCAATATATATTTATCCGTTGCATTCTTTTCAATATCTTTAATGATGTTTTTTAAACGTCGAGCTATATTATACATTTCCATCTGGCTAATTCTGGATAATAAATTGTACTTTTCATTCCAATAATAGTCTAGCTTCCCTTGCTCACAAACATGTTGTAATTCTTTAAGCATCTAAAAACAGCAATAATTTATATGGAAACATGTAATACTTTATAAATTTTATGTGTATATTGATTCAATATGGTTTATATTACTTCAAAAAAGAAATATGCCAAAGATATTGTATTGATGCTCATATTTATTTCTGTCAGTTTGTTTAAACATGTAGTTTCTATGTAATAGCTTGCTATACTCTTCATCTTTTGTGTATTTCTGAATTTCTAAAAAATACAATGATGTCAGAAATATTATAATTATACTAAGATGAAATACTTTGTTAAGCAACCTTCAGTAAACGTATAACTTGTTTTACACGACCATATCTTGCAAGGATTTCATTTTCTTGAAGACTAAAAGCAGTTCTCCAATAAAGGGATGCCAAACTAGAATCACTATCATTACAATCAGTACGTACTGGTACTGGGATTGCAAACCAGTTTTTATTTCGACACTAAAGACAAAAAATATTTATAATACAAGTGCCTTTATATAAATAAAATACTGTGATAAATACACAAACCCTTCCAAGTTCATCAAATTTTGTAATATATCTTGGAATGATATTTATATCAAAAGGTAAGGATGGTGCTAAATCAACACATATGTCCTCAGTTTTATGTGGAATATTCACTATTAATGTGATTGCAGGCCCACTTTCACTTTTTTTAATTTTTACTATATAAGAATTATTTATTAGTAATCTGTATCTATCTTCAACCTTCTGTAGCTTGTTGAAAACTTTGTCTATAATTCCTTTAATCCAGAAACGAAATGCATTTGGATCCACGAAATTATTATATATTAATTTGTTAAGTTGTCTAGAAAACAATAATATTTCACATAAAAGTGTAATAAAATTCTTCATATACTTTATATTTAATAATTATAGTTTATTGTGTAACCTCATTTCTTTATTTGTAAGATTTTTATATGTATATGTATTACGTGCTTGCACATTATCTCCTATAATTATTTTTACAAAACCTGCTCGATCTGACAAATACTAGATAGTAGAAAGAAAATATATATCAATATAAAATTAAACATAATTTAATACCCATCTTAACTAACTAAAAACATGCTTACATTTATGTAATTATAGTTGATAGGGAGCTTTAAAGTAACGTTGAGATCAAATTCATTTGGTGCCTCTATTTTTGTACCTTTATAGAAGCTACCACAGAAAATAATTTGTTGGTACATTTTTTCAAACAGTGAATCCTCTGATTTCATATGATTTATTAGCGTTTCAATTACCTATTTATTAAATCAAATTATAACAATACATATGAATATAAATAGAAAATTTAAGTCATTATTCCGTTTTTAAATATTTGGTATAATCTCATTATGAACAATATATTTAATTATATAGTTTCTTTGCAGGAATACGTACTGGTCGTAACTGTTCGTTAACTTTCTTTACCTCCTCAATTTGTAGCGATATGAACATGTTACATATTTTGATTATTTCATCACTTTGAAGACACTTCTTCATTTCCGCGTTTTGCATCTGTATATACGAATAACAATATTTTAATATTTAATATTTTAATAAATAAAACATTCTCAATCTATGTAAGATTATAATAAAAAAGACCTTAAAGATATATTAATGTGTTTTTCTTTTTGGAAAAAGAAACAATGGAAATATATGACGCGTTTGATTTGTAATATGTAAATCCCTCCTTTTGAATATTACTGCAACAAAATCATAAATTATAAGCTTTGGAAGAAACAGTTACATGGCATAAATCGAAAGAAATCGATATTATACTATTTAAAAAATATAATTATCATACTTGTTAGGTACACACTTAATAATAAAATACATATCACTATTGAAATATGGAGCAAATTCACGAATAGCGTTCTAAACACTTATTGTTACAAACCTAATCGCTTTGAATTCAGAACCGATGAATTCACTGTCGAAGTTACTACTACGGAAGTTTAGCTTTGCTTCGCGATTTATACGCTGTTATCGGCAATGTCAATGAGATTGAAAAGCGATTCGAAGAATAGAGATATACACTCTTTTTTAATAAGACAGATATCAGTTGAAATTCATTTTTTAATAATATCGTAGTCCTTAACTGATTCGAATGTCTAGATCACTTTGCTAATTTCATATAGGATATCATTATATGTAAGATAAAATATATATGTATATGTAATTATGCACGTACTTATACCATATATTTATTTACTTCACACATTATACACTTGTATACTTATTTACGTCAAACTTAATGCAACAGTTACGTAATATGAAAACAATTTCATAGACTTTTCTGTAATATTGGAATTTGCTATTTAATTACTTGCACTAGAAAGACGTGCCACGTACGTCGAGATGTTTTTGTTCCAAAATCGCCAGCAACGTGTATACCACGTCGATGGGCATTTGTCGCAGAAATAAAAATAACGTGATTAATGCTATTATTGCCATGAGCATTTATTCATACCTGTGTGAAACTCTACATATAAGACCCTACCAACGCACTAAGGCGCTGCTTAAAAGATTGCACTCGCAGACGCGGTGACGGGTTACTTTGTCGTCTCAACGTGTATTATATCGTAGCGCAGGGCACACGCAACTGTGAGTTTATTGGTAGCGCAAGTGGTTAATATATAATAAAGTGTAATATATGTAAGACATAAAGTGGGCTAATAATTTCTTATAAATTTATATATCTGTATATACACATACATTTAATCTTTTGCGGACGAGTATCGGCAAATAGCCGCCCAAGTCTTTTTATAGTCGTTCGAATCTGTTCCGGACAGTTATCTTGAAGTGGCAGGCGTACGTCTATTTTTCTAAGCGATAATCTTATGCATATTTACGCATGGATATAGTTAACTAAACAGTAGTATTATGTTTTTGATAAAAGAAAATTATAGATCTTTAGAAATCCTCGCGTGCAACAGTTACGTAATATGAAAACAATTTCATAGACTTTTCTGTAATATTGGAATTTGCTATTTAATTACTTGCACTAGAAAGACGTGCCACGTACGTCGAGATGTTTTTGTTCCAAAATCGCCAGCAACGTGTATACCACGTCGATGGGCATTTGTCGCAGAAATAAAAATAACGTGATTAATGCTATTATTGCCATGAGCATTTATTCATACCTGTGTGAAACTCTACATATAAGACCCTACCAACGCACTAAGGCGCTGCTTAAAAGATTGCACTCGCAGACGCGGTGACGGGTTACTTTGTCGTCTCAACGTGTATTATATCGTAGCGCAGGGCACACGCAACTGTGAGTTTATTGGTAGCGCAAGTGGTTAATATATAATAAAGTGTAATATATGTAAGACATAAAGTGGGCTAATAATTTCTTATAAATTTATATATCTGTATATACACATACATTTAATCTTTTGCGGACGAGTATCGGCAAATAGCCGCCCAAGTCTTTTTATAGTCGTTCGAATCTGTTCCGGACAGTTATCTTGAAGTGGCAGGCGTACGTCTATTTTTCTAAGCGATAATCTTATGCATATTTACGCATGGATATAGTTAACTAAACAGTAGTATTATGTTTTTGATAAAAGAAAATTATAGATCTTTAGAAATCCTCGCGATGCAGGTGTCACGTAAAATAACAAAGTAAAAAAAGGAATTTAAGGTAAAAATAAAAAAGAAAACTTTATTTTTTTTTCTAACATCAATACACTTCACAATCTACTTCCGAACTCTAGGCGTGACTTTCCAAGACTGACTCTTATGATTTTACTTTCGATCGGATCCGATTATTTTCTTTTCTCATCCCTCAACATCCCCACCTTCCATGCATTTGCTAGGCGTCCGCGATCGTTGCCACGTGCTCTTTCTTCTAGAACCTTCGATGGAAGGACTGTTGGGATGTTGATGGTTCATTAGGCACTTTAGCGATATACATTGTCGTCGAGTGCTGCCACATCTTTATCTCTATCGTCAGTTCGTCGGATTTGAAGTATGCCGGTCGTGACACAGGATGATAGTCGAGACAGAACGAATTTCAATCTTTCAATGACATTGCCAGATGAATCAGAAAGCTTTTTATATATTTTTTATAATACCTTATGCACGATGCCTAAAAGTTTCAGAAAGAATATGTTCGATAGTGACAGTAGTGATGACGAACATTATTTTGAACCTGACAAGAAGAAGACGACGACAGTGCTTTAAACAGTAGAAACGAACTCTGTTCAACAATGAATCGGCTCGGACGTTTCGATATTTCTAGTAATAGTGACAGTGATGATGAACTAAATATCGATGAAAATGATACAAGTCTCGACAATGAATAACGTAAACGTTCAACGTGTATATTTTCTCAACTGCGCGCACCAATACCTCTCGTCCACAGCGATGATCGGTCGTCGAGCGACGCCGTCCGCAAAAAATTAACATTAAAGAAATAAAATGATCTTAGGCCTAATTTTTCTACAATATAGGTATTATTAAGAAGATTTATTTAAATTGTTCTTATTCTTAGCACAATTGTGAAGGATTCTTAATGAAAATAAAAAGAGTATTTATATTTATTTGTTCGATCATTTTGCGCGCTTATTCTTCCGACATAAAAAGTTAGAAATTATTATACAAAATGTATTCGAATACGACTTATTTGGATTCAGTCAGATCCAAAATCTTCATGCAAATTAACCGTAGTCTTCGCATCACGTGATTTGTTATATCACTACTTTTTTTTAATATATCATTCAATTCGTCACATATTTCGCTTACGTGTTCATCGAGCTGACTTAAAGGCGAGTTTTTATCGAAAGTTTCGATAGACTCGATTTCCAATTTAGCGAGTTTTTGGTCCCTTTGACAATCCTCGTAATTGTTACAAACATGGTAAACATTTTGTGAATGTTTCGCTATATGTTGCAAATAATCTCGAATATCTGAAAAATCCTGAAGCTCGTAATAAATCGTGCCGGAAAGATAAGCAGGCAAAGAATCTCTCAACGACGACTTTCTTGTAACCGCGGCTGCCATTTTAGTCACAAGATCCTCGTTCGGACACATGTGAGCTACATAATCAAACGTTTCGAAAGCTTCCTGTCGTACCCATGGATTTTCATCTTCCAAAAGTCGACAATTGAGCTCCGTTAATGCATTAACCGTTTTAATCCCACAGTTATCAAAGGAATCGATACTGTTTCTCAAGTAATACGACGCTACTGCCTTTACGTGTGGCGGGAGACATAACAGCGACGTTAAAACTGCTTCTAGGATCTGAAATCATTAAACATGATTATTTATGGTATCGGTTAACCATAACCATAACCATAACCATTAAAGCATAGATCGTGACTCGTTATGCGGTTCGCGTGATTTATCGATAAAATAAACTTTCGTAAGGTAATTTCATCGATGGTACGAATTACTATCGATTACGTAATAAATGAAACATGTGAAAGTATTAAATCAGTCTGGATTACGCGAATCGCAGAAAAATATAACCTTAAGTTTATATAAAACGTTACGCATAGAGTAATTTTCGAAATTTGTCTACATTGACGATTGTACAAAAAAATGTTGGAAGAGGATTTAATCTATAGCACTTGTTTTAGAGAGTGACGGAAGCCAGGCAACCGTTCCAAGCGTTCGAAGTTTCACGTTTTCTTACAAGATAAATATTCCATTGAACATTTTTCATTGAAAAATAAATAAAAAATAACGAGTTCATAATAGTTGATTGGAACCATAATTGCAACTAAATTAAAGATATAATTTTCTGTAGTATGTTTTATAACGTGGTATGTATTTCCTGTTTTGTTTCTCATTACCGTCGACCACTTATTTTTTGTTTATAAATAGGAGTCAAACGAGTTTAATAGCTCGGTGCACAACTACATAGGCGGAATTCACTGTAACGGTACTGGTCGGTGCAGGCATCGGTCCTGTTCTGTCCTTGTCTAATAACGCATGCATATCCGTACTTCACACTATATTGTACGTGTATATTGCATTGCTAGAAACGGATAGATAAAACATCCTGCATGTCACAGCCATCGAAACAATAACCAGATAGTAACAAGATAGTCGTGTCTGATAGATAGCCGACGATAGCCTCTTCAGAGGGACCAAACCCTAGTATAACAACCCTCCCAAATCAGCACTCGACACATTTTTGTTATAACACTTTGATCCGTTACTCTGTTGGATTCGTACAATAAATTTTACTATCATATCTAAAGTCCGAATTTTTACTTTATTTGTGAAACCTTGAGCGAAGTTATAACGCGAGAAGATCACCGGTTCTTATTGGACCGGACATCATGTCATGTCAAGACACGAGCTGATCGTTTAAAAGATTAATTATACAGCAAAGGAAAACGAGGAAAAATGTACATACCGAGAAGAAAGTATCGTCTTGAATTTTTTCAGGCTGCGTAGCACTCAACAGTTTCGACGTAAATTCCGATAACACATCCAGCTGTTTGCCTTCGAAAATTTCGATCGTGCTTGCGATCGAGTTCCATATTTGGGATAGAATATCGATGGTATTTTTCTCCTCCGTGTAGTTGAGTTTTCCGATAAGCGACATCAGCATCGTCTTTTAACGAGGAAAATGATTATTAAAATTTTCGTAAGATCGAGATCGAAAATTTATCAAATCCTTTTATTATGTAATTTATCCTTGAACATAAGATAACATACGATACGATTCCAATTCTGTACAGTAGGCTGTCGCTGTAATTCGACGAACGAGCGCGGTATCTCGTTTAATACGCATGCCAATCGATTCTGCAAGAACGCTTTTGTTTTCGGGGGCAAAAATCGCGCGACGGCCAGCCAGCATGGATTTTCCAGATCATCGAGCTCCGTTATAACGGTGTGCTTCATTTCCTCCGGGAGCAAATTGTACAATCTTCCAATCAAGTTCTCCAACATAACGATCTCGAGGCTGTTGCTACGTCTCATTAAAACAGCATAAACGTTCAAGAGGTATTTCACGTGACCAGCGCAAAGTTCTAAAGAACCAATACTGAAAAACAGAATGTTACGTTGAAGAAGCAGACAATGTTCAGAAAATTCTT
Source organism: Bombus impatiens (assembly GCF_000188095.3). NCBI lineage: Eukaryota > Metazoa > Arthropoda > Insecta > Hymenoptera > Apidae > Bombus > Bombus impatiens. Next base: position 13,602 of record NT_176744.1, on the reverse strand, counting down.
TCGCGTTTACATCGGAGAAACAATCGGTTTTAACTTGATGAAATACAATTCCTTGTCGTCGAATTACGACCACCCAAAGTTTCTGATATTTCTTACTTTTTTAACAAAATCGAAAGATTCGCTAAAATGTTATACGTATTCGTTTTAGTAACTTTTGTTTCATATTTACGTCTCTTCTCTTTATATTATAGCTCGTACTGTTTGGTCCATGTCCTCGTTATTTTTCCACGTGTCTCGAGTTCTTTTTTTTCCAAATTCAGTAACGTAATGATCAGAGACGAGTAAACGAGTGATTTCAACAGATTCTAAATATCTTGCATGGCACGTAAGTCGAACGAATTTGCTTATTGTTCGCTATGACGATACGAGTGTATCGTTCGATGAACGAATTTAGGTTTATATTGCGTAATAATCTTGATAATCGAAGACAATTTACTATTTATAACATAGTCTTGCGTAGTTAAAAGCGCGAAATTTCCGTACGTGATCTTAATTCAACGACCAGGCATTGTAATATCATAGAATTTTCTAAATGATCGCATTTTGATTACAAGATAAACTATATCGAGAACGTATTTGGCGTAGTGTTTTACTTCAGAAGCGAAGAACGAACGACCGAAACTTAACATCAACTGTGAAAATTTATTGATCGATTTACAAACCGGCCGACGAAGCACCAAATATCCGAACTAAGCAAAGAACTCCAAAGTTGATTGCTTAATAAATGCTTCAATAAAATCAACTCTACAGCGTGAAATCCGTCTGCAGGAATTTGACTGATCAGTCCACAAATTGGTACTATCGTGGCTTCGTATATCGAGGCGGATCTCGATCTTTCTCCAATATCGTGTACGCCTGGTAATTTCACTTGACCCACGCAAATCTCCTCCTGCACTGTTTAACGGTACAAATATAAAATAATTCTCGAGATTATTAGAAAATATCAGAATTCTTTATGTGTAACGTCAGCTTTCTCTTATTCTGTAAAACCTGTTTCTCGAGGTTTATGTTAAAAGATCAAGTAAGTTAAGAAGATTTGTTTCGTTGAAAATTCTATAATGAAAAATTTGCTCGAATTTGATAGATACCAAAGGTAGGATTCGAAAATTGTAGTACTTACAGTGATTAATGTTGCTTAACGCGACATCGATGATCGATTCGGCGCCTAATGTCCATTTGCAATGTTGCTCGTATGGCATGTAAATTAATTTTTTCATGATATTAACCGTTAACAGATGGTAGCCTAAATTATCGATATTTGCCTGATTTCTATAATCGAAGAACGCCTAAAATATTTCAGGGATATCGAATAAGATACGAACTTTCTATGTTAAACTGATCTGTTAGTTAGATTTTGTCGACGAACCTGTTTAAAATCGGATGATTTGAAAACGGTATTCAAAAATGGTTCCGATCCCTTCGAGATTTGAATGTTTATTAGATCCATCAGTTTGCTATCAATTTGCGAGTTTTGTAAACACAGCGGAGAGCACCTGATCGCAAAGAACGATGTAAAAACCTTTAATCGGTCGTAAGATACAAAAATCGAGAAATCAAATAAAAAAAAAAAAAGAAATATACCTGTGCATCTTTAGCAAAAGTTCGATCACACACGGAAGAATTTCGTTATTTATGTGTGAACAATAAACTGCAAACAGTCTGTCCAAAATTTTTAACGAGTGTCCAATAACTTTTATCGTTCGTTCTTGTACCCGATCACTTGAGTCCTACGTAAAGATGATTATAGAAAAAACTTGGAAAAAGCAAATATTTTTATGGATCTATCAAGTGCAGCATTTTGTGTTTAGTTTAGATAGTCGTTTCGTTTTTAGCTTGTTCCTCAAGATATTTGTTATCTGAGACAATGGAAAAAGGCGTTATTGCGAATTATCTAAGATTGTTAAAATACACAATACACAACCACAAACAGAACGTCTGCTGACGAAAAAAAAAAAAAATATTTTAAAACTGATCAAGTAGCAAATAATTCTATACAAACAAATATCAGATACGATCTATATTGTTATGAATCAACAAATAGATAGATGTGATTAATATGACGCATCGTGTATCTATGTAAATTTTCAAACATAATCTAATCTCTGTTTTTCTCTCTTTTTAAATTCTTCGGGTGTTAAAAAACGAAGTTTTACAAATTTCGATACACGTTCAGATCGAACTTTGGTTCATTTCAACGATTTTATTATATCAACTTTGTAATAATACAAAAGTAAAATAATTTTTTCGTGTAACCGTAGAATTTTTGTCTCGAAACTTACCTGGCAAAATAGCAGCATCGAGGATACATCTTTTGTGAATTGGGTAAGCTGCAAAGTGACGTTCATAGCGTTTATTCGTTTTACGTGATGTTGATTCGTAATCGCCAATTTACCGAATATTTTCGACGTTTCCACGAACGTTTTCAAATCCAGTTCGCGCGAGATGGTAACGAACGATCCGATCGAATCGATTACTGTTTTCAATAGGAGACGCATGAATAAAAAACATCGAGTTTAATTAGAACAATGAATTGGCAAGAATTAATAATACTGAGATATGTACACATACGTGAAACGATTAAACCGTTAAGGACCAAACGTTGAAATAACATATAACAAATACGTAAATACAACATTATTGCACAATAACAGATCTGAATATCTACAAATCTAATGATCTGAAAATCGAAAAGTATGAGAGCCTGGTAACTTGAAAACTTGAAAATGGAATACTTCGTTAAAGCAACGTTGGCCATTAATGGATTAAACAGAGCAACGGTATCTTCTTTCCTCTACTTGACGTACTCGATAAAGATAAAGATGGTTCGGGTTAAAGAATCGTTAAGACGTAATAGGATCGCTCACCTTTTACCAATAGTTCCGTTTCCGATTCCGTATCCGTGTCGAAGACTATTACGTTCTCTAAAGTGGCCAGGAATAGAGTCAAGATCGTTTTCGCCTTGCGAAATAGATTCGTTAATTCCTCCGATACGTCCTCGAATAAAGTACCGTACAATTTTTTACTGTAAAGGTCGACAAGTGAAAAAAAAACATTCGTATTTACCAGCTGTTCTTATTTAGTCAAGAATAATATTATTAAACAATATTTGAACTAGGGATATTTATGCAAATTCATATTTTCACGAATGCAATTAAAGAAATGGAACGTAAGCAGAGATTTCTTTCATCTCAGATATTATTCGCTCCAAAAAATATTAATAACAAGCGTTCTACTTTGAATTTTCGCTTTTAAATTTTCTATAAAAGCATAAAAATCCACGATTCAACAACGTTGTTTAAGTTCCAGCTGGGGATAGCCATCCACGTGTTATTTAGCGATTAAGCCAGACAAATTTACCGAATGTTCATCTGGGGAAATTGTAAAGTACAAATTAAATAATAATAAAAAAAAAACTTAAGTTATTGATATAACAGCGTTAGAAAAAAGGGAAGATAATCGAGAATGTCTCTGACCATTCGCCTCACCTTGCTCTACAATGTTCGAATATTAGTTTAATCGTAAGAGGCACGTTCTCCACTATGCATTTAAAAGCAGTGGCAGATGTTTTACAGAGTTTCGAAACGCGTTCCATAGAATTCTCCCACACACTTAGTAATTCGCGACACACGACCAATTGTCGTTTCGTATCTTCCACCGTGTGTCCATCCGCGTTCGTATTCATCGTTTCGCCAATTTTCTTCAGAGCCTTCAAACAAGAAGAAACTTCAAAAGATACAACGATTGGTCGAACCAAATATCCATCGAGGTTCGCATCTCTTGAGATTCTTAATTAATTCTGCCGCGTTCTTTGAACTATTCTTGCTAGAATTTATGCTAGAATTTATCTTTAAAACGTTTCTTAAATCTGGAGAGATTGCAAGATAATCATCATCGATATGCATAATTTTGAATTTCGATTTTATGCTAAGAACTTTCTTCGATCGTTGAAACGTTCTTATCGAGATACGTAAATTCGAAGACCGCAACAGAATTAATATCAATTTTTAAGGTAATATTATTCACTTTACCTCGGATAAAAGATAATAGGCGAAAGGAAGTATTTCGTTGAAAATTTTCTCAGCGAGCAAATTATCCGAACACGAGGACAAAGATCGTTGTAGAGCCTGTTGCAACAACTCCGTGTCGTATCTCTCGGTCAGGTTCTCCAAAGCGTCGTGATCATAGTTACGTCAAGGATAATTAGTAGAAGTAAATGGTTTTGCATCATCAGAATGTGAATAGTAACGTGAGAATATAACATTGTTCGAAAGGATATTTTTAAATTGGACGAATAATCCTCGGTACTTTTGTCATTATCCGAAAACGAATCCTCCAATAAAGCGGTAAAAGAAGTCTCGCTTGCCATTTTCTTGAAATATACAAATTCTATGTTCGATTCTGATGTTGAGCTTCGATACCTGCGTGAAAAATCATGTTTCTAATATATAGGAGCATTGCGCGCGTTATAATACATATAATTTCGTTATTAACAATCGACTGAGAATAAACAATAACGATTATTCGTGGAATAATTCGAATGATCGAAATCATTCTACTTTTTATACGAAAGTAATCATCTCCTTTTTTTTCTGATTAATTGCCGCTGTTAAAGCAGCCGTTTCCCTTTCATTTGCGTTCGACTTGCCAAAAGATTAAAAGATAACATTTCTCTGGATATAGGTAAATCGTGTCTTGACTGTACAAGGCGATGGTTGGCGAAATAATTTATAATTCCGTTTCTCGTGTCGCGGGCAAATCAAGCGTCCATCAATCGCGGTGAGACGGCTCGATCGTGAAACGGGGCCTCGAAAATTTCTTGGCAAGCCTCGCAAGTCGAACTTTCCAGTTCCGATCGAGCACGATAGGCAGTCGTTTCTCCAGAAACCGGAACAGGGATGGACAAACTCGATTCGTAGAATCGTAAAAACCGAATCTTTTTACCAAAAAGAACCGCATGGTCGAAACATTTTTCGCATAGGACGATATTTAACACGGTTCTGGTAAAATTACGTTCGTAATTTAAATTACGTAATTAATCGTAAAGCAAGCGAAATTATATTCGTCAAGGCCGATTATTGGGCTTCCTTATGATAACGAGACATCGAGGGAGAAAGTAAACTAAGCCAAACGCATTCGTTTCGAATGCGCGAGTTCGTGGCATTAATTTATTTCGATAAGCTGTATTAATCGTGCAACGATGGGGAAGTACGTTATTTGCAAATCAGATCAAGATATCACGATGTAACCAATCGTTGCATCGAATATTTCTTATATCTTTCTTCGTTATATCGAATATGCTTCTAGTCTGAATGTCTCAAACGTATCGTAATATCGATAACTGGACGTAACAATGTTGGCATTTAACGAATAGAAAGCTCGGTATCTATAATCAGAAACTAAACTAAACTACAATAAGTAGATTATCATGATATACACTGTGAATTTTCAAATGTTTTATACTGAAAATCTTTCACCATATGATCGACGGTCGTCTGTTCCGTGGTAATCGTTATATTTGTTCATTGCTCTTATTAAAAGTAAATTCACTTCTTAAAATTACGACGTCTTTCTATATTTCTTATTTCGTAAGTTCTCTTTCGTCCGCCGATATCGACAGCTGGATCTATAGGAACAATAACCACGTGAAAATTAAGCAACCGTCGTACAATTATAATTAAAATAACAATTGCGGTAACTTTATTAAGTATTTATTAGGACGAAGAATCGGAAATGAAAATAAAGACAGATTCCAATGGACGAGTTATCCATCGGTGTTGCCCATCCCTGGCCTCAACACGTCGAAGTCGCCGATAAGAGGGGCAATTAGGGTTGCAAGCGCTAATGGCTGGGCTCTCTTAATTTTCGGCGATTCGACGTGGCCGAGTTCCACGGCGAAAGTTTCTCGTTTAAATCCTCACCCGGTGAAGGTTCCGGTGAAGTGTGATTTCGCGATGGGGCGAGGAAGAAAGAGACGAACGAGAGGAAAACGAATTCGAATGATCGCCGATGCCATGGTAACATCGGACAACAAGCTGTCAGATGATAGGTAAAGTTTTGATCAATAATACCTGGTGACTGCTGGTTGAAATTCAAGTTCGCTGCTCGTATGACACGTTCCAGTAAGATCCAGCCTTTCGATGGAACTCGAACACGATCGCAATAACTTCGACGAACAATATCGAGTCGCTGGCTCTCCTTCGGTAGAGGGAGACGCGTGCTCGATTTGATGCAACAGTCCGAAGAAACCTAGCATATAAAATTCACATATTTCAGCAGAAAGAACTTTAGCGTGAAAGCATTTCTAGAACGTAGCGACGTTTCACGCGCGCCTTAATTCACTCGCATTATCAGAAAATAATTTCAAAGGCATTTCGGTGTAAGAGATAAAAGTGATGCCTCGTACGATCACAGTTATTCTTCTCTGTGAAATTCATGGTATTACAATTAGAATTCGTGGTATCGTTTTAAGAGACAATTTTATAAAAATCTTTTACATTTATTGACACACTTGATGTTTCATATGGTCGATTATAAAGAGAACACGCAAAGTAGCGGTAAATTAACGATATATTAAAAGATGGTTCAAATAGAAAAAGACGAATGGTTCCAAAGGGGGACGTTATTTGGTGGAAATTAATTTTTCTGCAGATAGCCGAGCAGAGATCGTACGAAAATGACGCGAGTTTTTTTTTTTAATGGAATTGTATATTTTTAAATGCAGTAATCGATTCGTCTTGACATTGCCTACAAAACGGTACCTGTTTATGTCGAAAAATCGTTAGTTTGGAAGATATTTTGATCTGAATATGGCAAAATGATATTAAATAGTAAGTACACTTGCCTGTAACTTTCCTGAAATTACAGTGGGTATATTTCTTACAATGCTATAGTAGATAGACGAGAGAACGTCAATCGATATCGTTACAAATGTTATTTTGTTAAATGTTCAGAGGCACCTTGATTGTCAATGTGTAAGTCACTTTGCGATACTTAATGAGATTAAAACATCTTCTAAACCAATGATTTTTCGGCATAAATAGGTCAACACTTTTTTGTAGGAAATACCAAGACGGATCGATTATCGTATTTAAAACCGTATGACTCCGTTTAGAGAAACGTACGTCAATTTCGTATGACCCGACCATCTACAGAGAAGCTAATTACAGCAAATTACGTCCTCCTCAAAGCCATTCGTTTCTTGTATGAAGCATTTTTTTTTTCACGGTGAATAATTTACTAGTAATTTGCACGTTCTGTTTATAATCGGGCATCCTGTATATTTATTTCTGGAACGAATTTCACGCGTTAAATGCTATTTAAATGCAAGAAAACTGACAGGGTTTCGTGTAGGAAAATTTTCCCGATTCTTAACCCTTTGACGGTGAAAGGTGAAAGAAAAGAGCGAGGCTACGGTGCTGTGAATTTCACGTCATCAGTGTCATTATACGTGATATCAATCCTCGGTTAACGAAACAACGTGAATCATTCGCACCCCCTAAAGGAGATTTCGCTCGCGAATTTTCTCGAAACGAACTTCTACTTTTTCTGAAAAATTCCTTCGAAACGTTTGTTACAAAGATCGATCGTATAACACAATAGGAATTTCAGCAAGTGTTCCAGAATTTTGTAGACCTTTCGAAAGTTTACAGCAGGTGAAGAACCTGGCGTGGAGAAGCCAGCTTCTCTACGATCATTCATTTCCCAGAAATAATTGAAAGGAGTGCAAAAAGCTTTGACGATAAGGAAATAATTATTTTCTAAATTGTCTATCGTCAATTAATCGTTTCGTTACACACCATCGAATGGTTAACGGAGAACGTGAAATACAAGTTTCTGAACGCTTATCTTGGAAGAAACGTTGTTCGATATTTTGAGATTCGAATTATGGGAAAGGTGCTTCGTAAAGAATATTGGAAGAGATATAAATCTAGTCAGAGTGTTTTTATTGTTAAATTGTGTATTATTCTAAAAATAGTCTATGATTAGTTAAAAAAAAATTCCTGTAATTTAATTAGAAAGGGCCGTATATAGTTAAACATTTGTTCATGTTCGTGTTATGAAAAATCAGCAAATGTTTACGCGATGTATATGTAATATCCGGATAATTCTTATTACTCGTATTGCACACAATATTGAACATACTATTTATATTATTAAGCGATTGAGACAACAGAATTTAAGCACGTACAGTCACACGCTTACAATTAGTTTAAATTTTAACTACAAGTCGTAAAGTCGCGAGTCGTAAACGATATCGAACAATCGTATTTGAATCAAGTTTGAATTATATTGTTTGATTCTAAGATATTAAATCGTATTTCTCATCGACAAAAATTTAATTAAAACGACCACCTATTTGGTATTTTTTTATTTACGAAATACGTTGATATATTTATTATCGTTACCATTATTCACGAGATAAGCGTTTCAGTGGGGAAAAAGATACGATGTAAAGAAAGGATATACACCGTGCTTTCCACCTTTCAAATAAAGTTATCCAATTATTTTTAATTCTACGAAAAAGAACAAAGACGCCAAGACGGCAAAAAGATTTAGCTTTTCTCAAGTATTTCAAAATGAATGGGTAGGACGTTTTGTCCAACGACCAGCCAAGGCAGCAAAGATATCAATTAAACGCAAACGTCTCTAAACCTTCTCCCCCTCCCCCCTCCCCAAAAGAACTTCTAAACTCTCAAAATCGAGTATTTCTCTGAAACAAAATAAAACAAATAATTGAAAAAGCGCAACCATCGCTATCGTCGGGGTGTTGAGCGTCTCGCGTTACGCCACTGATCGAGAATCAGAGGGCAATGCATGTCGAGTTAGCGTACGCGAGCGAGTTCGACCACCCTAACATTCCTCCCTAACACAGTGTGGCTGTGATTAAAGTATAGGTGTGGTAGTGTCGGGCGTCGTTCGAATTAAACGGAGCAATACATCGTTCAACCACCCCTTCACTGGCAAGCGGGTGGAAACGACAACGTGTTAGTGACTCTGTGGGTGTACACGGGCACCGATTGCTGGTGGTAGGCAGGTAACACGAAGGTAAATCGGTGAAATGGCAGTGGTGGTGAACGATCGTGTCAGAGGGCAATGGATGAAGTTAGTCAGTCGGCGTTTGCTCGCGCCGCCACCACGATGGAAGTTCATCCATCGCGCTTACGTTTCGATCTTTCGTATGAATCGTAAATGGGTCGAGTGAGTAGCGATTTACTAACCGATTTATTATGCTTCGAATGTATGTTTTAAAATTATCGATAACGTTGATAATATTTAATACGATTGCTTCGTCGATTATTTTTTTTTTTTTTTGTTTGGTATATGGTAGAAAGCTAATGTAAAGTTATCGTAGAATGTAGCCTCAGAGGCGATTGCCAGCATCGGAATGTCAGGATCCGAAAAACCGATCAGACCGATCAGACAATTGTCCTTGCAACCACCTGCGCTTCGTCGTCAACAAATTAGACGACAAAGATCCGCGGAGGATGACAAATCGTTGGAAATCTGCGCGAGTCCCTTCGCACGTGGCAAGCGTGGAACGAGCGGTAAATCCGGCTCTGAGAGACCTAAGGTATCCTCGATTTCTTTGACGATATTTCTTGTTATTTGTTATTTTTATATTTGACATATTGTATTTATTATATTTTTTATACTGTACGACTGGTACCGTTAAATTGTAGATGAGCACCAGACCGTGAACTTTTATACAAATGTATATTTTTATGGATACGACTAAAGAAATATGAATACTCACATAGAAATTTGTTTTACCTATTAGAGATTACAAAGTATATTTTATTTTGGATGTAAAAGAATACTTTGGATATAAGAGAATATTTGGATACTAAAGAAATATAAATACTCACATAGAAATTTGTTCTACCTATTAGAAATTACAAAGTGTACTTTACTTTGGATGTAAAAGAATACTTTGGATGTAAAAGAATACTTTGGATATAAGAGAATATTTGGATACTAAAGAAATATGAATACTCACATAGAAATTTGTTTTACCTATTAGATATTATAAAGTATACTTTACTTGGAATATCTCTATTCTATATATTACACGCATGTATAATTTGCATAATTTGGATATTTTTATACGTTCTACAAAATTGAGCATTCTTTCGTCTTTACATTTTCCATAGGTACATAAATACCCGTAGTCCCAGTGACTATATATTGAATTAGATTTGAGTGGAATTATTTAACTTTGGAGTAGACGCGATATTAATTTATACTTGAAATTCTAACAAACATCATTGATGGTCTATACGTCTTTTTAAAATACAAAGTTATAAATTAAAACGATGCATTTCGATATCAGGTAACTCGGTTCAAACCGTCGTAGATCGTCTACGACCCAATGATACTAACTGAGAATTAATTCTATGATAGTGGCCAACGAATTTCAGGTTCGCGTTGCCTGGAAGGAAAACCGCCAAAAGAATGACGAAGAACTTGGGCAAGTTGAAGTGGTGGCTCGTCAAATTCCTGGACGATCCAAATCGACCACCCGAAGGTCAAGGGATTTCGCGGGAATGGACAAACCAACGATCCTTTATTCGAGATTAGAACTGGCCGAGAGGCTGAGGCTTGCTTGGAAAAATCGCGAGAAGAATAAAGCCAACATTAACATTTTTCTTGCCCGTGAAACCGTGGATGAAAGATGCGAGTCTGAAATGTCCAATCATACTACGACCACTGTCCCATCATCTCCTATACGAGAAAACAACGAGGCTAAAATCGAAATACCTCTTAACGACTTTAAAATGCTGGACGAGAAAGAAGAAAAAGAAGAGGAGGAGCTTATTACTAACAAATTAACGAGACTTTTATCAGAGAACAACGATACGATTACTTCGAGGAAAAGCGACAGAGAATTGTCGCTTCTGTCTCTACAATCCTCCACTGAAACGAAGCAGGTTCTACAAGAAAGCAAGGTCTCTGTAAATATGAAGAATATGGAACGAGAAGAGGCTGACGTAGAAAAGGAACAATTGAACGAGGTATAATTGGATATTATCGTAGATCTAGGTTTTGTAAAGCTGATAGACAAAAAATATTATTCATATACTAATACGATACAAGTGGATTATCTTGTTTCAAGCAATTATTCCCTCGTTTTTTCCTCTATTGGGATTATTTTCTATTTCAAGGAAACATCGAGGGACTCGAACATCGACGATACCAATACGAAGAGAAAGTCGTCGGCAAGCATCGACTGTTCGCATTATCGCGTTGCAAACACAACGTTGCCGTCGATCAAAATCGAAAACTCGACCCTGGCAGTTACGAAAGCGTCGAAGGAGGATTTTTCATCGGCGAAACAAAAGCGTGCGAGCTTTCATAGCGGTACCAACCGAGCCTTCCTCGACCCAATTAGATCGTCAACGGAGTTCAGATGGAATTCTATGTCGGATAAAAACGTACCGCACAAATCGTCGATCGATGATCGTACCGCTACGGAGAAAGATACTTCAGCCGGAGCGATCGTACAGAGCAAAGAGAACGTTACGAACAAAAGGGGCGCGTCGGAGGAAAACCTGATCGAGTTTCGCTGTGATTTGGTCAGCGAGAAGAACGTAACGCCAAAGATGGCTGCAAATAGTAAATTGATTCGCGTAAGTGAGAAAAACGCGCGGGTTAAAGCGACGATCGAAAGCAGAGACGCTTCGGTAGACGATAAGACAACGACGATCCAGAGAACAAACGAGGCGGATCGATTTAATTTGATTAAAAAGACTCCATCGACTAGCACCGTAACCGAGGACAAAGATAGTTCTACGATCGACAAAGCTACGTTTTCGAGAAATTCGTCGGAAGTGAGATGCAGCTCGGTGAACGAGAGGAATCCACCTTCGAGGAAGACGATGGAAAGCCAGAAGATCGATGGAAAATCGAGAAGGACCTGTTCTGCGCCTCCGCAGCGACGTTTCGAATCAACTTCGGGGAATAATCGCGTTCAGATTAACATAGTGATTGATTCATCGGGGAAGAACAAGAATCAGGGCGAGCAAGATATGGAGTGTAAAGATAACGCGATAGAAAAAATAGATACGACTTTGACGAAGGTATATTTTATTTTTTTTCTCAAATACACAGCTTTTCCTAAGCGACACGCCGTAGTACTTTCCACGAAACGTGACATCATTGCGATAAAAGAGAGGCAAAACGGAGGTGATAAAAATTAGAAAAACATTTTATCTTCATCATGAAAACCATTCCATTTGCGAAATTTTTGTAATATTTCTTCTATCTTACGTGGATGCGATCGTTCAAGATACTTGATTTATTATTACGTATCTTGTTCGATGCTTTCGAAGTTTCTTTCTTATACGATTAATACGAATTAACACGTTAGATATCGTCAAATCGAGCGGTGAGATCGGCGCCATCGAAGAGGCGATCCAGAAGCGCGAAAAGACGATTCTGGGGAGGAAGCAACTCGAAACACGAAGAAGATGGAAAATCACGGAATAAATCGGCTGGCCGTGTAAGGAATTCGATCGACTCCAGAACGATGGACATCGTTACAATGGTATCCCTTGTTAGCTCTGCAGACAGCGATAGCGATACCGAGAATTCACCCAGAGACGATAAGTTGATCGACGAGCTACGCAGCAAACTACCTACTACATCAATTATTAAAACTTCGATTAATTCGGCTTTGAGTAGCACAGGCAAATCTATCAAATCAGGTAGATAGCGAACATTGAACGCTTTTTAGTTAAAAAAAAAAAAAATGGTTTGCTCGAAATTAATTGATCACTCGAGGCTACTTGTCTCGCTGTGGACAATTTCATAAGTTGAGTTTATCTTCTAGTTCAGAATTTTATTTCTTCGGTAGCTGCTTTGCCGTAGATCACTCGTAGACTTTGTAGAAATGCACACACGCATATATAAGAAGCCTGTCTTATCTTTTAACGGATCTTTTTAATTTTAAAATCATCTCTTCCAGTTTTTAGATAGTTAGAGCTTTGCATTTTAATTTACTGACAAATGTTATCTTCCTTATGGTAGAAGATTTACGACAAGAGTGTATCAAGATATCTTTGATCCTAATATCATTGGCAACAAAATATCTTTGATTTCAATGTCATCGCTGGATTATAAATTTTTAATGGATTTATGGGAAATTTAAAATTGTAAAAATACATAGAATGCGCGTAGCACGCGAAAATATACAAAGTAGAGGTTTACAATGCTTGGTATACGAAAGAAATTTCTGCTTGTAAATTCGCAATCCAGTTATCAGTAACGATATCAAAAGATCTTGTAGAAAGACGAAAAAGACATTTTCTTTTGTCACTTCGTTATTCCGCAACATTTTATACATAACTCGTATATCATATATATATATATATAGAATATAATATAGAACGATATATATATATATGTAATATCGTGATATACTGTGTGTTTACAAAGGAATGGATGATAGAAAAGGCGATTGGTGTTCAACCTGAGCTATTCTCGCCAAACGTACAGAAAGCAGCACAACTAGATGATTAGAATACGACTCGACTCTCCCAAAACGCAATCAACATTCTCTCGGCAACGCCACTCGCAAGCTCTGCTTCTCCGCTCGCACGCTGC